>NW_027397098.1:15779995-15870871 GCF_003265705.2 Callorhinus ursinus
TGGGATGCTGTGTCCTGCCCCTCCTGGTTCTTTGTTCCAAGGCTCCCCCATAAAGGCCAGACATCCAGGCCCGGCTATGTGCCTAATTACTGATCTTCTCTAGGGTCTTGTGATTCATTTCACATTATTAAAATTATTCCTTTCAGACACATAACTGCCTTCTGGACTTTTGGCCCCCATGTAATAGAGCTAGTGCTCCCACAACGAGTTGATTATAATTCTAGAGAAACGGAGAAATGTCACTTTTTATTAGCTTGTGTGATCTCATAGATGGAAATAGACAACTCCCATACATGTTTACCATTTTGAAAGTCTCCTTCAGACTCCTGTTGGCAGCCACTGGTCTGGTCCCAGCACCTCCCTCTCCTGCTGAGGAGGACAGGCAGAAAGAGTCGGGGACTCCCTCAGGGTCTCAGTGAGGGCTCCTGGGCTTCTGTCTCCTTCCCTGGTTTCTTCCTGCTACATCCTTCCCAGGACAGCCATGGGGGAGCATTGTTACATGGCCTGAACTATTAGCGGGCCAAGTGGATTAACTGACATTTTTCATTATTTTGTTCCAGTGTTGCCTGAATTAACTTAGAAAAATACCAGAAACAAATGCCTTGCATCCGAATGGGACTCTTTGTTCTGAATGCTTTCTAGAGAGAGCACCCTTTGTTTGCAGAGAAATATCACAGTCTCAGAGCTGAAAATGCCTAAACAGGCTTCTTGTCAGACAGAGAAGTATCTGACAGAACATCTGACATTTGAGACAGGAATTCATATGCACCTTATCAGGAGTGTGCTTTCCTTAACCAGGGATGGAAGAGTCCTGTGGTGGTCCTTTGACAGTTGGTGGCCCTGTGCCCTGGTGTGCTCGCCCCAGCATCACACCTCGGCCCCTGCCGTCTCCTCTGCCCCATGTCTGAGTCTGGGAGCATTTGTCTTTACGTTTTGACACTTCAGACCTTTCTTGACCGCTTACTTGAGAGGAGTTACTCCCAGGCGCCGCCTACTCTAACTCCCGGCTGTTACCACTATTGATCTTCTACTGTTTGCTCATTGTTTTCTGGAAGTTCCAGCTCCTTCCACCAGAATGGGTCCCTGAGAGCCATGTAAACAGCGGCGGATTCATAGTGGGTGTCTGATAAATTTTTACAAATGAATTAATGAATGACATGGGTGAAGAAAAGAATTGTGTTGATTCTCCAGAACTCGGTGAGCTCATAGTGTATTTGTATTAAAGCTGTCCTATTTCTGCTGGCTTGTGATCATCATCAAATTATGCATCGATGGTTTTTAAATGTGCATGTGCCTGTATGTGAGAGGAACTGTCATTTTTGGAATAACATGATTAATGGAAAGATGGGAAAAAACTATGTTGCCTAGGGAAAAAAACTGCCGTATAAACTCTCTGTGAAGGAGAGTTTATACTCAAAGCAAGTGTTTCCATAAAAACCCAATCCAAACACTGACAACTGGTGGGAATTAAGTATAAATACAAAGCGGCACCAAGAATCTTTACATAAGGGTCATTTCACAAAACCTTAATGGTTTACCCCAATTTTCCAAGTAGCTAAAGAATAAGATTCTCTTGAAAACCACGCTGAACAACTGATTTATTTCATGAGGTTAGCATTGGTCACTTCCCATTGTCCTCTGTTCCGCAGTGACAAACGGCTAAATTTCCATGCCAACCTTGATAGTTTTAGATCTTCCTTTAGGTGGGTTAGAATATGCCAGTAGACCCCAACTTTCAGACCTGCCTGGGTCATTACAGTTGACTGAGCATCTTTCCTGTTTGGGTGGAAAATGTGCTTGTTGGTCAGGCCCTAATGAGTGGACGTGGACAGAAGGAATGGTGTATCTTGTTGAGTGGAGATCCGTCATGAAGGTGTCCTGTTTTTGGAGGGAGCAAAAAACGTTTCCTTCTTGTCATTTACAGCTTTCCTTTGCCACCATCTGATGCTGATCTTCCATGTAAGTGTTGACAGGTTTTAGGGGACCTGAGCCACCTGTGTCCCCCATCTCCTACTGTCTGTTGGCTCCGTGGACCTGTCTAGCGGGCTGGCCTCCCGCCTCCACAGTGTGCTGTTGGCAGGCTGCTTTGTAGAGGGGCCAAAATCTCTTTGGACAAAGTTTGAATTTTCTACTGCAGTTCTTTGAAATTGAGTATCACCATGAATAAGGCAAACTCATCCACAGCAGTACTGTGTTTAATGTGGCAGGTATGGTCCTATAATCCTATTTTTATGTATTTTTGAGTAATGAGAGAATTTTAGGTTTGGGGGTTGAATAAGTTCTGAGAAGCGTAACGGGTTTAGTTACTTCGGCGAACCGTTTAGGGCTTCTCCTTGCAAGTCAGGAATAAGGAAAGGATCCAGACTTTTTGAGTGGCTGTGTGATGTTGGGAACTTACTTCCTTGGAACCTGTTTCTTTACAGGGAAACAAGGGAAAGTAATTCCTGCCTCAAGGGCTGTGTGGGGAGAGCCCAGTGCCAGCCACAGCTCTGGCCCCAGGCCCTCCAGCGCACTCTCGTTTTTATTATGTGTAATTCTTTGGTAACAGTGTGTCTGGCAACCAAATGCATTATCTTTACAATTTGTAGAAAATTATATAAGGGAAGAAGTAAACGGGACACAATCTAAAAAATGCTAGGCAGTTGGGCATTGTTCTTGAAGCACTTTTATTCCTTCAATTCTGGCTATGATGCCAAGTCTCAGTCATCATGGAGCCAAGACACCAGTGTCCCCGGGGAGCGCCTCCCCTTTCCCCGCGCCCCCGCCTTTCTCTCCCTCTCTGTCTCTGTGTCTCCCTCATACTCTAACAGAGGCCCAGACATCGATACTCTCCAGCTGCCCCTTTTTAGCAGTTGGCTGGGAAACCGGAGGGAAGGGGGGCCTGGTTACTACAGAAATATAGGGAATTGAAATAGAATGTGAGCTACTTCTGCATCTTGTTTTTTTTTTTTTTTCATTTTAATCTAAGTACAAAAGACAAGTGTCAAAACACAATCACTGTTAATTACTCCACACAGACTCTGGGTTTGGGGTCTGCTGTCAGAGCTCCAGGAGTTTTGAGGATCTTGGCCTGAGCCCATGGGTATTTTTGGCAACCCTGCTACCAACCGTTTAGAAGTACCGTAGGAAAAATAAAGGAAACATTTAATTACGAGCTCTCTGATAAAAATTCCAGAATCACGTTTAATAACAATTTTTCAGATTTATCCATAGACAGGTCTTGGTTTAATAAATATTTATGGCCCATCTCTGCTGGATGCTGGAAACGTGATAGGGAAGGCAGAGCCTCTGTTTTGGAGCCACCAGGGTCCCGAGAGGCAGGTGGAGAAGGGCTGGCATGGGTGATGGCGTGTGCAGTGCAGAGGGGATCTGGCCCAGTCTCGGTGGAGTGGGTGCCCACACTAACTGTTCCCATTTTGATGCATGCATTCACCTACATGCAGACCTGCTCTTATGAGATCGTATTTTTGATACACACAGTGGGCTGTGTGTACTAGTTATCTAGTCTTTAACTAGTTACCCCCAAGCACGGTGGCCTAAAACAATGAACATTTGTTATTACACGGTTTCTGCGGTCCTGGGTCCCGGGGTAGCTTTGCCAGGCAGTTCTGGCTCGAGACGCCTGCCAGGCCTGCGTGCTCCTCGTGACTCGGTAGGGCTGGAGGTTCTGCTTCCAAGAGGCATCCTCACCACCTGGGCCTCTCTGCAGAGTTGCTGGGCTTTCCCCAGAGCTAGAGATGAGAAAGAGAGAGAGAGAGCACAAGCAGGGGGAGGGGCAGAGGGCTAGGGAGAAGCAGGCTTCCTGTTGAGCAGGGAGCCCGATGTGGGGCTCAGTCCCAGGACCCCAGGCTCATGACCTGAGCTGAAGGCAGACGCTTAACTGACTGAGCCACCCAGGCGCCTTGCATAGTCTACTCTTGACACTCCATGCCATGTGCCACGTTTTACTGGTCATACCACCCAGCCCTGACCCCGGAGGAAGGGGAGCACCAGGCCACGGGATCATTGGGGCCATCTGGATCTGGCTCCCAGGCCACATAGGGTTTTGGACATTATCTTAAAGTTAAGCCTGAAAGAGTTTTAGCTGGGGTTTGATCTAATCTGGCTGGAATATGGAGAAGGAACAGAGAGGCTGCAGGGGACATGCATGGGGTTAGCTAGAAACATCAGGGTCCTTACAGGGGGCAGGTGGATGGCTTCTGGAGGGGGACCCGCAGAGTTCTGTGGTTTGATGTGGGAGTGTTTAGGGGGTGTTCCTTCATAATCATTAAGGCATGTGTTTGCTTTGGGTGGTCAGCTGTTTGGTTTGATGTTCCGACTGAGGATCGTCTGTAGGAACGGAGGCGTGGTGGGTTCGTGTGGGGCTCTTCCAGTGATGGAGGCCAGCAGTGTCCTGAGGGTGGAGTCATGGCTTTGCAGTGGCTGGAGGTGCAGATCTGAGAGAGCTGAGGGACGGGGGTGGGCGGGAGAGCGGGGAGAGCCAGAGGAGAGTCCAGGCTTTGAGCACCGGGTGGACAGCGGTGTCATTTCCCGAGGTGGTTTGTGGGGGATGAGTTTGAGGGCAGCCTGGACAGACTGAGTTTGTTGAAGTTCCTTAGAAATTTCCTGCTGGAGAGACCCGGTGGCTGGTGGGTTGTAGGGTGGGTTGTCCTTCTTCTCAAGGAAGGTCTGGGCTGGACACAAGGACATCTGTGGGTGCTCAGGATGGAGGAGAGGGGGGCGGAGGGCCCCAGATGGAGCTGAAGCCACAGGCCTGTTTCCCCTCCGACTCTGCTGTTCTCCCTGGAGCTCCATGTCCTGAGTGTGCTCGGGGTCACAGGGCATGAGAATCTCTGGGAGCAGGTGGGCAGGGCACCAACACGTCTGCATGGACCCACTGTGCGCTTATCAGCATTTTCCGTTTGTGTTTGTTTCCTTGTCTTGCATATCAGATAAAATGGTTACATTTTGAAAATACATGTAACAGTAAGAACAAGACTGGGAAAGAACGTGGAGTGGGTGCATAAAGGGTTGAAAAGCTGGTGTTTAGGACGGGAGTCAGAGATGCTGAGTGGGTCTGTCAGCAGCAAGCACGGGCATCGATCGGGTCCCGGAGGTGCCCACCAGATGCTGGAGGTGCGGGCGACGGCGAGAGACCGTGCTGGGAGCTGCCGTGGGGGATTGCAGCTTTGCAGTGAGTGTGCTTGGTACCGAAACCATGCGCAGATGTTCTGAATACTGACCAGAGGTTCAGGAAAGAGGAGAGTGTGTTGTGACATGCTGGAGCAGTGGTGATGGATGGACATCGTCCAGCGCTTCAGATGTACCACAGACTTGGTGGGGTTAGGACCCCCCCAGGCTCCACCCCAGACCCCTGCAGAGCTCGTCCTGCCCGCCTCCCTTGGCCCAGACCGGCATTACTCCAGTTCCTTTATCCAAAAAGTGATGGAATTAACACCCGCCTTTTGGTTTGTTTGTGAATTAACTGACACAAGGAAATACTATACTTTTGTTCCGAGGAAGGTTGGTGATGCTGCGGGGTAGGGACAGCGCTGATGAGAGGCAGGTCCGCAGGGCTCAGCCTGTCCCGGTCCTGGGCTGCCTCCGTGAGACAGGGTGTCCCTTCTGGGGAAAGGACCAAGGGCCTGTAGTCGGTCTCTGGCCGTGTTTACCTGCGCCGAAGGCCCCTCTTGGGCCTGGGGTCACTTGCAGGGTTTCGTGGCCATATAAAGAACACAAAGGACCAAGGCTTTTAAAACCCCAATCTGTGTATATTAGTTTAAAGACGTAGGTTCTGACTCTGGGTCTGGGCTGGGCCTGGCCTCCCGCATTCTTGAGCGCTCCCCAGAGACCCCAGAGTTTCTGTCCCTGCACCAATCCTCTGGTGGGGGTGTAGGGGAGGAGGGTGGGCAGGAAGGCGTTCAGCAGAGAGGTGGTGGGCCAACCACTGAGCCTCGCGGCCCGGTCAGCAGGTCCGTGAAAGGAGCACAGACATGCCCGTCCCACAAGTGAGAATGTGTCTGAGGGACCGTCCATGTTGTGTGGACATGGGGCTGAGGTCATGTGCCTTCCTGGCCAGGCCCCTTCCTGGATGACCCTTCCCACTGTTCCCGGGGCTCAGAGAGGAGTGATGTCCAAGCTTCTCGTGGACCCAGAATCTCCGTCTCTGAGGCTGAAGCTGCACACGGGATCTTCTTCAAGCTCCGAGGGGATTCGTGCACGACGTGTTCCTGCTTCACTTCCTCGTTAGCTTTTCTTCGTCTTCATCACCAAATGAGCCCTCGTGTGGGCAGCTCACACCATGAGGCTTATCGCGCTCTGGCCCCGGACGGCCAGCCATGGGCCCTGAAAGCCGTCACTGTGAGTGTCCCCTTGAGGTCTGGCTGCTTCTAGCGGCCAAGCAGTCACCGTCTGGCTGAGCGGGGCCTGGAAGGGGAAGGGCAGTTCTGCTTCCTCTCCCATGTGAGGCTCACCTGCAGGACACAGGGACAAGCGGCTCCATCCTGGGGCTGGTGCCGGCGGGGTCCGGGGTGACTTACTTAGAGCCCTGCAAGGCTACACTATAAATACACGTGATGTAAGGTGAGAATGTTTTTGAAGCGGAAGGCGCCCGAAGTGGTACTCTCTCCCTGCAGCCGTGGGCTGGGGGAGGTCCCTGGTGCTGCTCAGAGCTGGCTGGGATCATGGGCTTGGTGTGATGAGGCCACCTTGGGGCCCGGGGCCTTGGTGGTCTGCTCCCCTAGGAGCTCGAGGTTCATGTGGACGTCGGAGCCGACGAGGGCCCTCTGCCCCGGGGCTGGGCAGGGACGAGCTCACCGACCATGCTCCTTGGCTTCCTGTAGGACGGGCTTTCCCACCATGCTCTGCCTTGTGCACTGCCTCAGATGGGGTCCCTGGACGTCTCTGCTTTGCCTCCGGAAACAGCTCACAGCAGATCTGCACTCTCTCTCCCGTTGGCCCCTCAGCTTTGGGACAGCTGTAACCCGTCTGCAGGCCTTCTTGCTCCTGCTGTGGGTCACAGGACACGACTCCATGCTCTCTGCTATCTCAGTGCTTCAGGCAAATGTCCTGCAAAGCAGTTCACCAGAAACTAACCTGTAAGGCACTTCATGTTCCAAATCCAGCTTCCTTTTTGTCAGAAGGCCGTTGAATCGCGCTGATGAGAGCACATAGACCTTTAGGACCAGCTGCCTGGTGCAGACCTCAGCTCTGTGCCTCCTGACATTCGTCTTCCTGGGCCCGGGACCCGCATCTACATGGCGGATTGCTTGTGGCACTGGCCTCGTGGGGTTGGGTGAGGGTGGAACCGTGGCAAAGCCGGGCGTCCCTGTGACTCAGCTGCAATTCACGGATCAGACTTAATACAGAGGTGTCCTGAGAGAACTCGGGATTAGTGACCTCAAGCCCTGGGCCTGGAAGGAGGTGAAGTCACGTCTGACCAGACCAAAGGAAGGGCCCAAGGGGTTTCTATGAAAACAGGTTGATAACAGGTGCAGCGTCAGGTGGGGGCCCATGTGGTCCTGCACTCCGTGGACGGAGTTGGTGGGATGGGGTGGGGGTGTTCTCTGAAGACTGTAGCCCCGGCTCCTCTCTCCTCCAACAGCGGGGTGAGGACTCTCCATATGGACGGCGTGTTCATGGCCACGTGCATTTGGTTCAAAGCAGATGGGTCTTTTGAACTTGGAGTACAAAGCGATCACCCTGGGAGCTTGTTAAGGCCCCACATTAGAGTTCAGATGTAGCAGGTCTGAGGTGGGTCCTGAGGGGTCTGTGTCCTTGCAAGGTGCTTGCATGCAGGTGGCCGGTCCCCAGAACAGCTGTGGTCACCTGGATGTTCTGCATCTCCAAGGTACGAATCCTCTACCTTCTCTTTCTTGTTTTTGTCTCTGCCCCGTGACGGCGTCGTGCCGCCAGCCCACAGCACTTCTCGGGAGCGGGAGTGCGCAGCTGACCATGGGGTGTGCCTCGCTGCTTAGCACCTGGTGGCCCAGGATGTTTCTGTCCTGAGGATCTGACATTTCCTTTGCCTCTCACTTACGACAGACTTGGGTTATTTGAGTTTTGATGCACAGCAGTGTCCTCACCCTCGTTCTTAGTTGGTGGTAGAGGAACCGGAAAGCTGATGGGGGAGCTCGTGCTGCCGTGAACGCTTGCGGGCGGTCAGACCACAGGGGAGCAGGACCTGGAGAGGAGCAGGTCGACTCCCTGTGGGTAGGAGAGGGAGAGCCACCTAGGACGTGGATTGTGGAGACAGGGTGCGCAGTAGTGAAGTGTTTCCAAAACAAGCCAGAATCCTGCGTTGTGGGTGAAGAGGTTTGCATTTTGTGGGCTGGTTTGCATTTGTAGGTATTTGTGGGCTTGCATGATCCTGGAGGTGTTAATGCACAATCCCCTGGTGGTATTTCTCCATCTTGAGGCTCCGTGTTGAATCCGCTGGGGGTGGTGTGGGGGGGAAACCCGTGGGGGGGGGACCTGCGGGGTGGGGGAGGTGAGGCTGCAGCCAGCTCGCTGCCCCCCCACCCCCCAGATGCCTGGAGGAGTGTTTTCCTCCCGAGACTGACATGGTGGTCCCCCTGCCCAGTTAGGAAAGGATGAGGCCGTTACCCGCGCTGCTGTCCGCTGGGAGGCCCTTGTCCTCCACTCCTGCCTCAGCTGTCATGCACCCTTCCCGCCAGGAACCACCTAAGACAGGTTTCCTCATGGCTCTGCTCTGCCCCGCCTCCCAGAGGCACAGGTTCCTAGCGCAAGCCACTGAGGATTCCGCCCCCAAAGGCTGTTATTTTTTATCACAGATCGGAAAGCGTCTGGCCTGGGCCCGGGGACCCTGGTTCTAGCATGATTCCTGCCCTGACCACAGGAAGCCCTGCTTCCTAGACTGTTCCTGCACCGAGCCTCCCGTGGACTGACCGTGGGTCCAGCCGCTCAGCTTCTGCCAGGAACCAGGAGCAGGACAGGAGGTAGAGACACCTAGTTGCGGGTCATGGCTCCCTGTGCCACGTTCCTCAGAGGGGCCCTGACCATGGGGGCGTCGCTGTGGAGGGAGCCCAGGCTTCGGGGGTCGGGGCTGAGGGGAAGGTGGGGAGAGGGCTTCCAGCAGCCCCAGGCCTCTGCTTGAGAAGTGGTTCTAGCTTCGCACTGGGACGTCCTCTGATAATGTCCTCCGATTACATGGGCTTCCTCTGTGACGGTGGCGTGTGTCCGTGCGAGTGGCCGTGCGTGTGTCCGTCTGCGTGGCCATGCGAGTGTCCGTGCAGGTGTCCTTGTGTGTGTCTGTGCGAGTGTCCATCCGTGTGTCCGTCCACGTGTCCGTGCGCGTGGCCATCCGTATGGCCGTGTGTGTGTCTGTGCGAGTGTCCCTGCGAATGGCCGTCCGTGTGTCCGTGCACGTGGCTGTGCGTGTGGCTGTGCATGTGTTCGTGTGCGTGGCCGTCCGTGTGTGTGTCCATGCACGTGGCCATCCATGTGGCCGTGTGTGTGTCGTGCGAGTGTTCCTGCGAGTGGCCATCCGTGTGGCCATGCGAGTGGCCGTGCGTGTGGCCATGCATGTGTCTGTGCACGTGGCCATCCGTGTGGCCGTGTGTATGTCCGTGCGTGTGGCCGTGTGAGTGGCGGCTTAGCCACATGTCCAGGGAGCAAGGACAGCGCTGCGGAGGGTTCTGTGTGACACTTCCCAAGACCTTTGTCAGCTTTCCGCAGGCTAACTGCCTTCAGACCTGGCTGATCCAGGATGCTTTGTCCCCTTCAAAGTTGCATTGAAGGAGTGAAGGAAACCAAATACAATGATATATTTTGAATATTTCATGTATTTAATATATCCGAGTACTTAATACATGAGGATAATGAGGAAGGACTTTTCCCCTCCATTTCCAAAGCAAAGGAATAAACAACCCTTTTACTTGGCAGGGACTTTACTATGTTTCTAAAAAGGCAGCAAGCACTGTTCCTAAAATAGTACCATCTGTTCCTTTGCATAGATCCTATTAAAATCCCAGCTATATTTCTACTATCTCGATGTCACAGATTGCAGAAAAAATTTTTTTCTACGAGAACTTCATGATGCTTTCCTTCTGAATAGCAAATAGAAAGTGTGGAGAGTCAATCTCAGAAATGAGCGGTAATTCCTGGTCTTTCGAGAGCTCCCGTTGACAGCCTCCATCAGCTACAGCAGAGTGCGTGTCACCACGGCCCCAGGCCGCAGCGTGCACAGCGGTGCCGAAATCACCAAGACAATGTGCAGAGATGCGACGGTCTTCCCTCTAGTTCCCAGGTGCGGCTTGTCTCGTGTAGGAGCAGCTGTGGCAGGCTCAACGGGGCATCCAGAGGGATGCGCTTCCTGGGTCCACCTGCTGGGGGCTACTGCAGGAAGTCCTCATCGCATCTGGGGGAAGGGACAGCGATTTGGGAGGCCTGCACCCCGGTCATGTGCTCTATTGCGTGCACCCCACACCTGTGCCTGAAGAAATCAGAGCCGGCCTGTCATGACTCTCCGAGCCAGCTTCATGCTTAATTCTGCTCCTGCTTTGTGAAATGGTGCTTATGTGTCTGTACATCCGTAGGATAGAGGGAGGACCAGTGTCTGGATGGCTATCAGAGTCTTAAATCTCTTGTTATTTGTTGCTGAGTACTGTGCTGCTGATGAATATACACTAACTTTTCTCTGTGGTCCATGGAAAATGGGCAGGTGTACATTTTCCCAGAAGGTGGTCCTGGTCAGTTGAGACTGAACTTTAGTCATTTAACACTGGGAATGTTCTAGAGCAGTTTGAAAGTTGTGCACTGAGCGCTATGTAGGGGTCTGGTTCTCTTTGCAACATGCTCTGGGCTCAGCACATGCTGGGGGGGTGGATGTTGGGGCAGATCACCCCCTGTGCATCAGGTGTTGCTTCTGTGGGTTTTCTCCTTGGAAGGCAGTGGGCTCTCCTTAAAGGCAATGTGCGTTCGTGCTGGACCCGACTGAACCCAGCAGGAGGTGGGAGCTCCAGGTGTGGGTCTGAAACCAAGACCTCTGTCCCTTTAAGAAGTCCACAGAGGACCTCGGGATCCTACCAGCACACCAAGTTTGCTCAAGAACAGATGCCAGGCCAGCTGAGTGTAGACGTGGAGGCCGGACCCCTGACCGCTGTTCTCTCTGTTGTGCGGTCTGTCCTTCATCTGTGTCTGGGGCAGCTGCTGGGCACCAGGCGCTGTGGGCAGGACGGGCAGCAGGCCCCATGATGGGGGTGCTCAGCGTTGAGAACGAGCAGGGAAGCTCTTGGAGAGGCGAAGGAGGGAGGAAAGCGCCCACACCTGAGCCCCGGGTGTTGCTGAGCTGAGGGGTGGAAGCCGCTGGTGGGGTCTGAGTGGAGCACCCGAGCCGTCTGGGTTCCCCATTGCTGCGTGTCCTGGGGATCATCCTGAATTTTAAGGGGATTTAAAAAAAAAACTGTAGGGGAGGAGGCTGGAAATTTGATTTTGTTCCTGATTTTCTACGACTTCAATTTCCATATCCCTTTTCCTGGGCTTGGAATGGGCGCTCTGCGGATATTTGTGATACAGAAAGAGGGAAGACTTTTGAGATACAGAGTCCATACGAATCTGTTTGTTGTAACAGCTTGGATTATTTTAATGGGAAGAATGCTGACGTCTGCAGTAAACAGAACACTAGTAGCTCCGACATCTGCAGACCGAGAGGGCCCCAAACAGCGCTGTCCCGTGGAACGTTCCACGGTGACAGAAACGCAGCCCTGGGCATGGGTTTACTGCAGATACAAAACCAAACCTTTCATCTTAATTCACTCTAGCCGCCTGTCACTGGTGGTTACTGCTTGGGACCACCCAGTCTGGAAGATGGTTTTGTGGCGGTCATAGCGTTCCATGTGGTGATGTGGGCCCCTTTTTAAGCAGCAGGTGCCCGTGTTGGTGATGGCCCACGGCCCACGCAGCAGGCGTTGGTGATCGGTACTCCCAGATACTCAGTTCTGTGGGGGGAAACCTGTGCTTGCTGCAAGCCTCAGGGCGAGATGGGGAGCCAGGTGAGGGGCCCCCCAGCTGCTTCCCTGGGGGGGTCCCTGGCATCTGAATGCAGGCTGCCCACACCACCCCCTCTTTGCTGCTTTTAGGTGTCAGGTAAGCGTGTTAGCTTCCTTTGCCTGTTTGTATGTCTCCTAGCACAGAGTCCTCTGTCCATACGTGTGTGTGAGACACGCATTCTCCACGGGGTGATTTCTCCTTGGGGAGGTCTGACCGGTGGCTTAGCCATGGCTGTGTCCCCCACAGGCCTCCATGCGTGACTGGAAAAGGCACGTTCCTGGAGGTAGGGGAGGTTATGAAAACACACGTCTAGGAAGGCTTGTGAGCGGTGCGAACAGCACCTTCATACCCATGTACATAATGACTCCGGACGTCTAATTTGGGGATAGCTAAAGCCATGGCTTGTGTTCTGGTTTTCCGCTGAGTGGAAAGTAAAAGTGAACAGCAAAATCTACACCATCTTCCCTCTCACATCTGGGTGGGGTGGGACAGTTGAGCCGTGAAGCCTCTCACTCTCATCTCGACTGACTCTCCCCCGTCTTCCTGGGGGTGAGTCGAGCTGCTCCGTGTTTTCTCCTGCCAGCCTCCTGTTCCTTGGTCTCAGAAGTGTGCTATATTTGTACCCTGCTTTAAACGTGCACAATGGCCTAAATTGCTACTTTCCCTTAGAGTTAGGTGTAACGTTTTAATTACAGCGTCACCAGTAACTCAGCTCAGACAGCCACTGCCTCTGCAAGAGCAGTGCTTCCATCATCGGGTTGGAGGACAGCCACTGCCTCCCGCCCTCCTGTCACTGCCTGCTTCCGGAAGCGCGGAGTGTCCCGGGCCCGAGCTGCTGAGTGGGGCTTAGAGCCGGCCGAGCACGGCTTCCTGCTTGCCGTGGCGCGGGGGCCCTCCCCGTCGGGAGTGCGGACTTGCCCACGCCAGTGGGTTGGAAGCTGCCTCCGGGGACCCCGAGACCCTCGGGGGTGGCCGGGGAGGAGGGGCCGCTCGCCGCCATCTGTCCTGAGCAGGCATCCAGGGCATGCGCGCAGGAGGCCACACAGTCTGTGGGTCCCTGGTGACAGAGCGTTCGGCAGACTCGGCCACTCAGTCCCTGCTCTGAGCGGGCAACGGGCTTCACACAGGACTGGCTTTGGGGCTGCGTGGGGAGGGAGAGCACGCACAGAAGCGAGAGGAGGTGTTCCAGGCCCAGGGAGGAGCGGGGTGTGGAGGGGAGGACCGGGCAGGGCACTGCAGCCCCACTAAAGAGGGGGCCTGTGCAAACCCAGTCCTGTTTATGTGCTCGGTGTTCACGTAGTTGTGACTGAGATATAGGTGCGTGCATCTTCCTTGTCGGAAGGGCATGGTCACCTTCGATCTGGATCTTAGGCTTCATATTTATAACACGGTGGAAGTAATGACACCTCTGTTCATCCCCTGAGTTAATGTGTGTAGAGAGCCTGGTCACTGCTCACGGGCCGTGTGACGTTAGTTGTGGGCCCAGAGCATCGCTGCCTCCCCTCTTCGTTCACAAGAGCCCCGAGTGTGTGTGGGGCACCCACCATGCCACCACGAAGTAGCATTTTCCCTGTGCCACCCTGCTGTGGCCGTGGGGTTGGGCTAAGGAGGAAATGTTTGCTGGCTCCGGGAGGCTTTCAAGGTGTGGGCACCTGCTTTCCCAGGTGGCTGGAGCGCGAGAGGCCACCACGGCCTGAAGGATTAGGGGACACACCTGGGTCTCTGGGCTGGGAGGGCCCCCAGTCTTGTCCACGTGAGCAAGAACATACCTGAGTGTTGTTGAAGCCACTGGAACTTTGAGGTTTTTGTTCTGATCAGTTGAACCCAGTCCTAATGGATCCAGGTCCCGTTGACATAGAAGAATGAATTTGAAGTCATTACTGGTCTGATTTAATGAAAGCTTGTTTATACGATTGAACACGATCTGGAGAATGGAATTTGAGTCAAGCGAGTGTGTTGGCAGGAGAGGGGGTCTCCAACCTGCTCCGGTAGGGAGCACAGTGATGGACAGGTTTTGTATGTTTGTAACGAGTTCAGTGAAATTAGAAGAAATTATAAAAATCTAAGCTGCTGGTTGTCTTCCTCACGGTATGGACATTCACACTGATGATACGTAAATGCAGGGTGAGCCGCAGACGTTGGGCCTGCATCAAGCTGGTGGTGCCGACTGCATTCTTCCCTGGCACATACTCGCAGGAAGGAAGAAGAAGAAAGGCCAGTTTCACCCGGAAAGACACTTGACAAAACGGTGAAAGTTTGCTTTCGTTAACTCCGAACGCCCACGTTTCCTATTCTGAGCAATGAGATGGGGCGTCTGCAGGAGCTACATCTGCCACACCCTGAGTGTGCAGTGGTCTCAAGGGCAAGGACTTGGGGTGAGCTGGCCACTCTTCCATGGAGCAGCCTTTTTCTGCTTCAGAGGATGACTTGGTCTATTCAGACTTAGGTATTTGCAGGTGTTTTCTCAAAAATGAATAGATTGACTCAGTTCAAGGAGAAATAACCTATCAATTGTCCCCAGTGATAAAATTCGACCTTTCAAGTGAATATTATAATTTTGGAGATCTTGTATTCACCACCATTTACAATGGGATCGATGGTGATTTTCCTACGTGTGATTTTTTTGATGTCACAGGATAAACGGTATCAACATTTGGGGACTGTGCATAATTTAGCAAATCTGGGTTTTCTAAATGACCGGTGTGTGGTATGTTAATACGAGAGCCGTGCGAAGTGCAAGGTGATCGATGAATTTGAAAGAAATTGAAGACTCCCCATGAGATTTCAGATTGCACTTTCCAAACAACTGTTAAGGAAAGTACCACTTATTAAATTTGATGTAGCATCACGGATGAATAAAAAAATAGTCTGCGGAAAAAAATGAAGTGTCTCTACGTTTTCCAACTCTGTACTAGCGTGAGGCCCGATTTTCTTCACATACTTCAAAATGACTTACTGCAAAGGACACAGGAGTACAGACAGGGTCGTCCTGTCCGGTATCAGGTCTGATGTTAGAAATCTGCAACAAAGTAGCTCATTGCCACTTAACCCTTAACCTTTTTCATTTTGGAATTTTTTTTTCCTTGAGAGTGTTTATTAGCATGTAATGAATTTATTTTAAAATGAGTTAATAGGGGGCGCCTGGGTGGCTCAGTCGTTAAGCGTCTGCCTTCAGCTCAGGTCATGATCCCAGGGTCCTGGGATCGAGCCCTGCGTTGGGCTCCCTGCTCCGCGGGGAGCCTGCTTCTCCCTCTCCCACTCCCCCTGCTTGTGTTCCCTCTCTCACTGTGTCTCTCTCTGTCAAATAAATAAAATCTTAAAAAAAAAAAGAGTTAATATAAACATAAAGTTTTTCTGTTATTTCTAATTTGGTGAATATTAATGGATATACCCACATGAAAGCTTTTCATGATATTCAGTAATTTTATGAGTGCAGTTTGAAAACCACTGGCCTAGACTGAAAGCAAGTTGCCTGCTGTTAACTAACTTCTAATCTGTTGCTGGAGGAATGGTTGAAGGCTTGACTCTTTTCATAACCCAGAATATTGTATATTCTGGGCACACTGTGGGAAACAGTGCTAGTCTTGTAAAGGTCCTTCACGGAACAAGTTTTCTGCAGACTGTGTTTGGAAAACCCCAGATGATGCCAAACCGTCGAAAGGCACATGTTTGCGGAGATGACATTGTAGAGCATGGCCCACTGACAGCCTAGCGGCTAGCCAGAATGGGGCTTTTCAGGGTGAAGGATAGAACTTTGGAATAGAAGTTTATCAGTGCCCCGAGAGCTCTCTTTGCTTTTAAATTTGTGCAAGCCAGGGGGTCCTTAGGACCACTCTCAGGTTTAGGGATTTGCGAGGATCCACAGAACTCTTTACGTTTATGGTGGGTCCCAGTGGAAGGAAACAGGACAAAATCATCACCGGGAAGCCCACAGGGGGCAGGTTGTGGGGAGGTCCAGGTGTGGGGCCCCCAGCCCACCACTGCCACTGGAGTGTGCGGATGGCACGAACCTCTTCTGGCAACAGGCATGAGTGTGACCAGCGGGAGTTCACCCGGCCTTGTGTCCAGACCGCCTGCATGCCTGACCTCTGCCTCCAGCCCTTCCAGGGGTCAAGACCAGCCAAGGCCCTGCGGCAGCCCACACTGTGGGCATTGGTAGCTGGCACAGCCCAAGCCCACAGGCCACGCAGGACCCAGATCAGTGAGGACATTTTAAGGGCCCAGCAGTTAACTCCCAGGAGCCTGGGACAACGGCCGAACTTTTCACGGGGCAAGGTCAGTCCTGACTGCAGTCTTTTAAATTCTCTGAAGGTTGAAAATAAAGTAAAAAGCCCACGCAGTCCTGACAAAGAATAAAATTGGAAGACCAGCACTTGGCAATTTTAAAACTCGCTACAAAGCCTCAGTAATCTAGACAGTGTGGTCCTGGCGTAAGGACAGACAGACTGACCAATGGAAGAGAACTAAGACTCCAAAAGTAGACCCGGCATCTCTGGTCAGCTGGTTTTTGACGAGGGTCAGGGCCAAGGCCAAGTAGTGGGGACAGAATGGTCTTCCAGCAGACGGTTCTGACATGTCCGATACCACATGGAGAGGAAGGGAGTTGGACCCTAGTAAAAAATTACTCAGTGGACGCCTGGGGGGCTCAGTCGTTAAGCATCTGCCTCCGGCTCAGGTCATGATCCCAGGGTCCTGGGATCGAGCCCCGCATCGGGCTCCCTGCTCCGCGGGAAGCCTGCTTCTCCCTCTCCCACTCCCCCTGCTTGTGCTTGCTCACTCTCTCAAATAAAATTTTTTAAAAATTTACTCAAAAATGGATCAAATGTAAGAGCAAAATCTATAAAAAACCTTTTGTATTGGTTTACTAGGGTTGCTGTCACAGACCACTCTAGACCCAGGGCTCGCACACCAGAGTTCACTGCCTCGCGTCCTGGGGGCTGGGAGCCGAGGTGCAGGCGTGCGCAGGGCTGGGGTCTCCCGAGGCCTCTGTCCTGGGCGTGCAGACGCCGTCCCCTCCCCGCGTGCTCACGTGGCCGTCCGTCCGCGCATGTCTCTGTCCTGATCTCCTCTTATAAGGACTCCAGTCAGATTGGATTAGGGCCCACCTAGTGACCTGATTTTACCTTCTTTACTTTTTTTTTTTTTTAAAGATTTTATTTATTTGACAGAGAGAGACACAGTGAGAGAGGGAACACAAGCAGGGGGAGTGGGAGAGGGAGAAGCAGGCTTCCCGCTGAGCAGGGAGCCCGATGCGGGGCTCGATCCCAGGACCCTGGGATCATGACCTGAGCCGAAGGCAGACGCTTAACGTCTGAGCCACCCAGGCGCCCCACCTTCTTTACTTTTTTAAGGGCTCATTCTCTCTCCAAATAGCCTCGAAACTAGGTCCTGGACATCTAGGACTTCCACATATGAATTTTTAGGGGACACATTTCAGCGCAAAACAACTTTAGAAGGGGACATAGGTGAAAATTGCTGTGATGATGATAACTCAGGGATACGACCTCTAAAGCACAAGCAACCAAAGATAAAAAATAAACTGGACTTTATCAAAATTAAAAGCTTTTGTGTTTCAAATGACATCAGGAAAGAAAAAACAACCTACAGAAGGGGAAAATCATTTGCAAATTAAATTTAATAAGAGTCTGATATCCAGAATACATGAAGAAGTCTTACCACTTAACAGTAAGAAGAAAACTAACCCAATTTAAAAATAGGCAAAGGATTTGAATAGACATTCTCCTAAGATATACAAGGGTCTTAAAAAGCACATGAAAAGATGTGCAGCATAATTTGTCTTTGTAGAAATGCAAATCAAAACCACCATGAGATAATACTTCACACCCACTAGGATATCTGTAATCAAAGAACGGGTCCGTGACAGGTGCTGGGAAGGGCGTGGAGGAGCTGGAACCCCCGTGCACTGCTGGGGGTGGGGGGAATGGTGTAGCTGCTTTGCAAAGTTCTGCACTTCCTCAGTATGTTAGCAAATTACCATGTGACCCAGAAATTCCATTCCTGGGCATATGCCCAAAAAACTTTAAAACGTATGTCCATACACACAACTTAATGTGCATAGCACCATCATTCATAATAGCCAAAAAGTAGAAACAACCCAGGCATCCTCCAGCGGCTGAATGCGTAAAGAAGAGGTGGTCCGTGTGTACGACGAGATGCTCCCACGATGTGGATCGACCTTGAACACGTTCTGCTAAGTGAAACAAGCCAGGCAGAAGAGGTCACATGTTGTATGATCCCATTTATAGGCAATGTTTAGAACAGATAACTCCATGGAGACAAGGCAGTGAGTGGTGGCCAGGGCTGGGGGTGGCTGGGAGTGGAGGTGGGCTTTCTTATGTGGGGGGTGAAAAGATTCTGGAGTCCCTGGGGATGGTTGCATGACCTTGAGAATATACTAAAAATCACTGAATTGCATGCCTTTAAAGAAGGGATTTTGTGGTTTATACATGGCATTTCAATTAAAGAAATTAAGACCTTCTTTGCTGGTGTTGATATTTTAGAATACGAAAGGTACTGCATGTAGAACTTGTTACCATGGAAACCCTGTCCTAAAAATCATTAAGCGTGCTCCATCTTCACGGATTTTAAACTGTGTGTCTGGCATAATCGATGCAGTGAGAGCCACACCTAAGCTATTTCTGACATAAAAACTCACTGCTGTTCTCCGTACGCAGGGAGAACGGGCGTGGGAATGCGAGCTGAATTCTACGCAGAAGGAAATTTCTCTTACCCGAGTGGCCGTCTGTACTGCGGCAAGCCGCGCGGTCACCGTCCGTTCCTTTTATCTCCATGGCAACAAGAGTTGGCACAAGTAATCATGGACATCTTTCCCACAAGGTTCCCAACAGGGCTGCCCACCTCACGTGCTCCGTGTGTCCCCCTCCGCGCGGAAATAAGTAACGGGATTGCGCAGGTACCCGCAGACGGGGGCAGGGGTCTGGCCGAGGCTGCGGGGGGGGGGGGGGTGGGACAGCTCGCGGGAAACCTGACTGCAGGACGGCTTCAGGGTGGGACGGTGCCGGGGACCCGGGCTGCTGGTGACCCTGGCCAGGTGTCCTTGCACCTGCAGTTGTCACCGCCGCTGCCCAAGCCGCATGGTCATGGTGCTGCCACAGGGGTGTGTGGCATTGATGGGCTCCGAGAAAAGCAGCCCAGATCGTTGGCCTGTGCTTGACGGACAAGCGTGGAGGCCGCCGTCAGGGTTCGGGGGTGAGGACGGTGCCCTGCGGCTGTGCCCCCGGCCCGCTGCTCTGACCTTTCTCACGCGGGTGGGGGAGACAGCAATGGGAGTGGCTCCCCCGGTGTCCTGAGTGCTCTGCTGGCCAGAGCACCGCTGGGCAGGCGGATCCCGTAGAGATACCTGCCGACCATCCCTGATGCCACCCCGGCCACCGGCCACTGCAGCTGGGGACACTCGGAGGAGGGTGGCGTGTTGGGCATCACGGAGCTGAAGCTCCCTGCCAGCCCTTTCCCAATCTGGCTGCGATCAGGGCCACTTGGAGGCTTTTGGGGAAGTCGTCTTCATGGCCTGAGCCTCCAGGGACGCCTGTGCTTTGACAGGATATGTCCACCGGCTGGTGGGCGATCCTGCTCTGGCAAGCAGCGGCCGGGCAGCTAACGGGCTGATTTTCTCAAGCACCAGCCACGTCGGGCAGACGTGCTGGGTGAGGAGACCTGGGCTGAGGAGCACTCTGCGTTGGAGGAGGAAGACTTTGCCCGGAGAACAGTGTTCAGTTGGTTTCCTTCACCTGGAAGATCGCCCCTTCTGCTGCTCGTGATCATTCAGGAGCTGGTGTGAGCTTCCTCCCTTCTCCTCCTTGATTGTCCCCATCAGTCCCGCCCCCCGGGCGGCTCATCCACGTTAGGCTGCCTGGGAGCTGTCCATTCTTGGTGGAGCTGTGCTTCAAAGCAGCCTCTTGCCGTAAACTGTTTTAACGTCAGCCTGGGGTTTCTTTCTGATGGTTTTGTGAGACTGAGAAGTGTGTTTTCTCTTTCAGGAATAAGACACATCCTAGTGATTGTAATCTATTTAACCATGAAACTCATGGTGGTTTTTAAATGGTGTGCAGAAAAACACTCACTTAAAAAACAAGTATTTGATTATTGGAGCCATCGATAGGGACAGAATCAGGGCAGCCCACACCCTCAGTCAGATTGTTTTCAGTTGTTACTTAATTGGCTTGGGAGTGTCTTTCTTTTAACTAAAATGCTACAACTCGCATTTCCTGGGCTTGGCTGTCAGCCGTAGGGGTCCGGGAACGGCAGCTGTGAGATCCCCGAGGTCGAGTCTGTGAGGAGCCTGATGCTGGCGTCCACGTTTCCCAGTGTTAGAGGTAGAAGCTCTGAAGGACAAGTCCGCTTTCTACCTGTGCAGCTCTAGGAGGAGACAAGCCGAAGGTCTGTCTGTCGAGGAAGGCGCTGTTCTCGGCGCTGCGCTGTGTGTTACGGTTCTGAGTCTGTGCCCGACGGTGCTGTCCGTGCAGTCTGGTAACGGAGGGTTAGGAAGGTGCCTGCCGTCCCCAGGGGTGAGACTTGCACAGTGGACTCCGAATCCAGTGTCCAGTTGTGGCTGTAGCCTGTAGGCAAGGCCTCGGGTGGGTGAGCCCTCGGAGATGGGGTAGGGCGAGGTGGCGTGCGTCGAGGGCAGCATGGGGCCTCAGCTGAGCTTGGACGTGCTTCTATGGAGATGCCAGGGAACAAGGAGTCATCAGGAACAGGAGGCCGGGCAGGGGGCCAGCAGGTGTGCTAAAGGCTGCAGATGGAGGAATGCTTGCGTCATTCGGGAAGGCAGGCTCCCAGGCCAGCTGTGCCCGGGGTGAGGGGACCAGAAGGCTCACAGACCAGTCTCCCTGTGCCAGTCGCACAGCTTATTAAATCAGCAGAGAACAGGCAGCGGAACGTGGGGGCGAAGGTGGGCTGTGATCACGCATGCAGGGAGGGGAGCAGTCGGGTGGGGGACCTTGTGCTCGCGCCCTGGGGGGGCTGTTGATTTTTGTCCTGTGCCTCTGAGCACTTGGGGTAACAGTCCGCCTGGAAGAGCCACAGTGGTTGTGTGCCCATCAGCCCAACGCTGCTTCTTGGGCAGAGAACATCTGGGGCCAGATAGTGGGTCGTCCGTGATGGCAGGCCAGGTGAGGCCTCGTGAGCACCCCGTGAGCGTATGTCCAATCCAGGGGCTTTGTGAGCATTTTCATGTCATTTCATATTTACTTTCTGGCTTCACCTAAAACACCTTTAAAGATTTTGCCTGGGTTTGGGGCACCTGGGTGGCTCAGTCCAGTGAAGCATCTGCCTTTGGCTCAGGTCATGGTCCCAGGGTCCTGGGATCGAGTCCCGCATCGGGCTCCCTGCTCCGCAGGAAGGCCGCTTCTCCCTCTCCCCCTGCTGCTCCCCCTGCTTGTGTTCCCTCTCTCTCTCCCTCAAACAAATCTATGAAAAATTTAAAAAAAAAAAAAGATTTGCCTGGGTTTGACAAACCTGTTCCGTTCATCTTTCATAATAGAACCAAGTTTTCAGAGCTTCATGCATCTTAACAAGATGCAAGAAATGGAGACTATATGTTATAGATTACATTTTATTTGAGAAAATTGTAATTTTTTTATTGTAAAACTTACATGACTGTAAAGTTACACTTTTCACCGTTTCTAAGTGTCCCCTTCAGTGGCACTCAGCACATTCACATCGTGGGGCTGCCGCCTCCAGAACTTCCTCCTCTTCCCAGGCTGAAGCTGCCCTATTAATCACCCTTGCCGCCGGCTCCGACCACAGACTGCCGACGAGCCTCTTCAGAAGGAGGCAGTGGATAGGGTTCCGGGAGGGCTGGCTGTAGGTTTGAGAAGTATTTTAGGTTTTTGTCTGTTTGCATAGAAGGTGGTCACGTGGTGGTAAGTCCCTGGGGGCCTCTGGGCTTGTTTTCCCGGTGTGAACTTGGCTTCCGACCCGTGTCTGAGATCCTCACGTGGGGATGACACCGCCGTTGCGGGAAACCTGAGCCAGCTCTCTCTTTGCAAAGTTTCTCCTCCAGGTGCTCGAGGTTTGTGACGAACTTCTAGCCTTGAGAGGAGACTCCGACTTGGAATGTTGAAAACCTGCATATCATTTCAGCGACTCCCACCTGTCTGCTTAGTATGAAACATGGGGCTTGCTCCCCAGTTTGCTCCGTGCTGTGCTCGGTGTTGCCCCACAGTTATTCCCGAAACCCCAAGAATGGAGGAGAAACAGACCAGGAGCTCCTCTGAGTATCTGGCTTCTCAGTATCCGTTGTGGTGTCAAGCGCTTGGTATGCATGGTTTTTGTGATAGGCTTCACACTCTGGTTAGCTTTAAAATCACCTATTTCTGCATTTTGAAAGTCTGCTTTATTCTCTTAACCTGTAATATTGCTGGTTCTCAAAACTATTGGTTATTTTTAAAAAAACCAAATAGCTCTTTTATAGTGCGAACGTGATTTCTGTAGGAATTTTAGTTTTAAAAACATTGAGGTGTAAACTTAAGATTAGTTCAGTAATTGGACAAAATTACGTTCTTTGGATTATGTTTTGCATGAAAGTAAACACGGAGCACTTCTGGGAAAGAAGCACGTATCGAGTCTCTGGACCAGGACAGACTTACAGATGAAGAGGTAGAAAGTAATTTGTTAATAAAAGATTAGTGATATTCTCTGCCTTCGGCTCAGGTCATGGTCCCAGGGTCCTGGGATCGAGCCCCACATCAGGCTCCCTGCTCCACGGGAAGCCTGCTTCTCCCTCCCCCACTCCCCCTGCTTGTGTTCCCTCTCTCGCTGTGTCTCTCTCTGACAAATAAATCAAATAAATAAAATCTTAAAAAAAATTAGATTTGTTACATAGAACCTTTTAAAAACCTTTATATTTCCAGATCCAACCCAAACAAAAACCCGTGCATCTTTTCTGCACTGTGACGTGCACATAACTTTAGGTGCAGTATTTGAATTGGTATCACGTTTTCCTTTTTACAAGCTCCTTGTCTTCCCTGGATTTTGTTAGGGGAATAAAACTGTATAAAATCTGAAAAAAAATCCAATACAGTGAATGAGGGGTTAATACTACATGAATGGTTTGTTCCAACTGGTAAGAAATGCTGGAGGACTCTGCCAGTGTCATGAACAAACACTTCACAGCCGAGGTCGTATGGAAGATCAGCAAACACAGAGAAAGTTTTGTCATAATTTACATCTGTGTGCTTGCTAATAACAGCAATATTTTTTGCCTCTCTAATTGGTGTATTTTTCAAAATCACATTACTCCGGGCTTATATTGATACCGTTGGTAGAATTATTAATAGGCACAATTCTTTTTTTTTGTAAAAAATTTTTTTTTAACTCTAAATCAGAACTGTACAACTTTTGTGCCCCTTCCTGGGTGTTCTGAGGTTCTTGGACAGAGCTTCTTAGATGAGGTCGAGGAATGAAAGCAAACCGGGTGAGTGTCTCCAGCCTGGATCTGAGCGTGACCGGCAGTCCCAAACTCTTTTATGTTTCCTGGCTTTGAAACTCCATAATAATCACCTCCCTCTCCTCACTGTGGAGGGACTGAGCTGCCAAAGACTCAGGATCCTGGTGTTTGTGGAGACCCCGGGGGCCTTCATCACGGGAGGCCTGCCCTGGTCACGGGAGCCTCGGGCGGCAGGACCGAGCTCACTGGGCCTGTGTCCAGGGCTCCTGGCTTGCTTTGTCCCGGTCCAGGGAGAAACAGGGATATGGTTGAGTGGGGTTGGTGCCTGTGCCGTCAGGCGCCCTGAGTCGGGGGGCGCTGCCGGCACAGGCTGTGGGGGAGAGAAGGTGCCTGGGGTCCATGCCTGCGCCACAAGGCGTATTTCTAACGACAGGAGTTCAGATGCGGCTTTACACGGTGCTTTGGGGGGCGGGGAGTGTGCACCTCTGCGAATTTGTACAGAAGGACTCCAGAGCAGACCCCACGGCAGGCCCGGCATGGCCCGTGTCATCTCCCTTTCCCTCTTGCGCAGCCTCACGTGACTGTGATTGGGGTTTTTGGTCTCCTCATCGGCCCCCACCCTGTGGAAGGCCCTCCTCTTCATCGGTGGGTTCCTGGTGGGCGTTTAATGAGATGCGGTGTTGAGACCTAGGGACCGAAATGTTTGGTTCCTCTCCCGTTATTGCAAATGGGTGGCCTCCTAATGGAGTGTGTAACTCATTCTGGGAAAAACAAAGACTGACAAATTGCCGTGTTAACTGATGCTTTTTAGGTGGGGACTTTGAAATACTTAAAAATTGAAACTAAGACCACGGCAGCTCAAGGGAAAGAGTGGTTTCAGGCCTTTACCTGCCCCCCCCCCCCCATCTCACACCTTCTCTTCCCTGTTCACATGGATGCTGCATGCCGGCAGGAAGGCTCACGGATGAGACACCCCAAAAGAACGCACGGCTGTCCCTGCCTCCAGAGCTCAGCAGATGACAAAGAATTCACGGTCCCTTCAGCCGTTTCAGGTCCTGTCCCACATCCCACGCTCTGTGAACTCATGTGGAACTCATGTGGCACGAGGCTCCTTGCCGGGGGGGGGGGTTCCCACGTGAGATTATCCTAGATCCAGTAACTGGTGTCCTTAGAAAGGGGGGAGGTTTGAGACCCTGCGACGCACGGGCCACGCGGAGATGGAGACACAGCGGCGCCGGGAGCGGTGGACTGGCGCTCTCCCAGCGCCCATGGCCGGAGCACAGCCTCCTGGCCGCAGCGCTGAGGGTATCGTGGCCACCCTCGGAAGCTGTCATGTCCGTCGGAAAACATCGTTTGCTCCAGAATGAAGGTTCGTGTGAGGAATGAGAGATAAATGTTGAGAACATGGTGCTGGCGAGCACGTCCCGTGTGTACAGACAGGTATGTGCAGAACCCATGGATTGTGACGGAAGCTTTCACCCTAAGAATGTAGCACCGTGGGCGGTGTGATGCGCGAGGCCACGCTTCCCGAGTGAAGGGAAGGACTCGAGCAAGGCCGTGTGTGCTCAGATTTGACGTGGACGGTGTGGCCAGAGCCCATGTGGGCCGCCAGCGTGTCTGCTACCAGACCGATCCGTTTTATCCTGAGTGGTTAGAGTGGTAACAGTGAGTGAACAGGAATCAGCGGGTTAGTGGAAGCCGTGGCCCCTGTGCAGGTCCTCCTGGCTGTGCTCACGTGTGTGGACGTCCCCCATCTCTGCAGGACACGACGCAGTGACAGTCTTTAGCTCAAGGTAAACTGGGCGAGAGAGAAACCGCGTCTGTCATGAGAGTTACCACCCAGGGTTGACCTCCTTATGAGCGGTGTTCTGGGAGGAATCGCGGACTCCAGGGCTCAGGCAGCTTCAGATTGTCCCTGGAGGTGGGCGGGGATGGCCGCCAGGCCCCCCACAACCAGAAACAGACTCTTGCCTGTTTTGTAAGGAGGACTGTAACTTAAACTCACAGGCCGTCCAGCGGATGAGAAAGGCCATGTGATGGAATCATTCTGAGGCCACAGGGCACATCAGCAGTAAATCTAGGCTGGAATTGGGCCTCCTAAAGAGAAGGGTGCAGTTTCCTTCTGTTAGGTCGTGATCCAAAACCCCCGAAGGACTGAGACGCTGTCCATCAGCAAAACACTCCTGTTCTATTTCTCAGGTTTTCAAAATAAAGGAAATAAACCTTTCTTTATGTAATAGACTGTGGGTAGGGGGGTCTGTGTCTGTAAGGAGCTGGTCTGCCCCAGACCAGACTCCTCGGTCTCACTGATCTACTACCTGCCAGGGCCCGGCCAGCAGGAAGGAGGGGAGGTGGGGGACGTGCCTGTCCCTTAGGGAGACAGTGTGCGAGCTGTGCCCGCCCGTCCCAGGCCCCTGAGCACCAGGGCCACCTGACTGTACGAGGGAGCGACGTGCCCAGGTGGAGCTTGAGGTCTTGGGGTAACCAGCGGGGTCTTCTGCAATATGTCAGTATGACGGGTCCACACTTCCCTCATTATTAAGCACCAAAGAAGTGAGTTTGGGCTTCATGAGAGATGAACTTTTGGAAAGGATTTTTATTTTTTTTTTAAAGTAAATTGTACCCCAGTGTGGGCCCAGAACTCACAACCCCAACCAAGAGTCGCAAGTTCTACCTACTGAGCCAGCCAGGCACCCTAGAAAGGATTTTGAAAACGTTCTTAGTGCTTTGAACCCTCAGCTTCTTTGGACTTCACTGAAAATGACATTTTGTAATTCCGATGCTCCGTTTTTGTCTGTGTTGAACGCGTCAGTCCTATGCACAGTATTTGACAAGACCGTCCAGTGTTGAGAAGAACAAACCATTTTGAAGGACTCGAGCACTTTGTTTTAGCCCTGGGGCCCCGTTTGGTGGCCATGTGCGAATCGACTCCTCCCGACCCTGTGGAAATCGGTGCCTCTCTGAGGAGGTACTCAAAGGGGACAGGCATGGCGTGGGGAAGCCTGGCTTCCAGTAAATATTGGCTGCCGAGGAGCATAAACTGCTGCTTAACTTTTGTTGATGAGGATTTGAACATCAGAACCTCACTACCTTTCTTCGGCTGTCACAGGGTCTTATTGCATTTCCCACTGGAAGTTCTGGAGAGAGAAGGTCAGTTCTGGTCCTTGCTTTGGTGTTGACCTTAAGCCCACCTGGCCAAGCTCGCACGGTCAAACTCAGGGATCTGGAGTCTAAGAAATATCGCTTCTAAGTGGACCAAGACAGATCTCGTAAGTGGAAAAACACCCCTGTTCTGACTCGTTTGCCAGTGAGAGAAGCACGGGGGCAGGTCACCCCTGGAACGAACGTTATGGACGAAGCCGCCTTTCTGCTCTGGCTCCGGTGGGGCGACTTATTTGGGCTTCTTGCGCTGAGAGGCAGGGGCCGGGCACAGGCTCTGCGGGGGAGGCCTGGGGTCAGTGGATTGCGGATCCGGGAGCGGCTGCTGGGACTTCCGTGGATCGCCATCGGTGGGAATATAAGGCTCTGGATTCGGACTTCCTGTCAGGGTTCGTGGACTGACTGTGGACAGCCGTGTTCCAGAGTCCCTGGGTGCAGGAAGATGCACGACGTAGCCTCAAGCTTCCTCTGGTTTGGAAGGTGCATTCAGTCGTTTAGATCAAGAATGATTGGTCACACTCAGAGAGGTAGCTGCCTCGGTTGTAGACCACAGGCTCCGGGCTGGTCTCTTGGAGTCTCGGGGAGCCCTGTATCCGCCCAATGTGTCCGAAATATACGTTACAGAATTACAAGTACTTATGGCCTGGTGGTGAATTTCTGTCACAGAATTTGGCACCCGTGGAGCATGGCCAGGAGCACATGGGCGTGACCCTTCATCGTCACCAGGAACTATTGCGTGATCGGGCACCCGGCTCTGCCGTCCAGACCTTTGGAGCCTTCCATGCCTCCAGGCCTGGTGGTGCTCACAGAGGATGCGGTATCTGGGTGCATCCTGCAGCCCACCCCCTGAAGAATTCACACACGACTGTGGCTTTCCTTCAGTCTACACCTGCCCGGTGGAAACAGCCTCCCAGGCTCACCTGCCAGATTCACCAGCAGAGCAAGCTCTGGGCCAGCTCGGGAAGCACTGGGCTGTCACGTGGTGTCCAGCACGCAGGGGGCCCTGTTTTTGTGCAGCCAGACTAATAGCCATTCATCCCTTGTCTTATCTGTTACAGTTTGGTGATAGCATGGTTTTGGACTCCCCCATGAGGCTGTGCCTCTTCCAGCCCCGCAGGCACACTGGTCAGCCTCATACACACACCTGCCCCGCGATCTTTCCCTTTGGCCTCAGGTTCGGATTAGAAGAGCAGTTAGGAAACGGGTGACTCTTCTGTACATAAAGCCAGAAGCTAACCCATCAGGAGGTTTGTCCCAAGTCCAGAAAGCTATTTTCAATCAAGCACCTGTCCAATAACCAAGGCACCTGGTCAGTCCTTCTCACCGTCCACTTGATAGCTGAGAAATGAATTCATTTTGAACACGTTTTAATCCACTGTGGCTTGTGATACTGAATCCCAGGAAGCAGAGATACACTGTGGGTTGGAATACCACCCACTGTAGCGAGGTGGGAAGCTTCTCGGGTGACCTTACGATTCGCTGTCCCCTGGCCTGGCACCTAGGCCAGCCTCAGCCACAGGGGCCTCTCTCAAGGTAGCACCCAGAGGGCACGGCCCTGTTGGCAAAGCTTCGGCAACACTAACAGTGAGTCGGGTCCCGGAGACTGACCAGTTGCGGGGGGAGGCAGGGTAACTGGGGGCCCAGCCTGCCAGTGTGCAGTGGTGGAGAAGGGTTTGTTAGCAAGGAAAGGGAGTGAACCCTTTGTCTCCCCAGTGAGGAGACCTTAGCCGTATAAAATGACAGCACAAGACTCTTACAGGTGTAGCACGAGGTTGGGGGGTGTCTGTGGGCACACCACTGATTGCTGGAAGAAGGAAGAGAAATGCCCGTCCTTCCCTCTGACACGCTTACTGACCTGTGGGCATTCTGGCTCTAATCTGGTTTCTGGTCGTCCCCTTACCCGTTTCCTCCTTTCTGGAGTACGTAGTCAGCTGTTTTATTCCCAAGCAGGAGTAAAATACGGTAAAACAGGCCGTCGGTTGAGAAATAACTTTTGTGTCTCTTAAGGACAAAAACCCAAAATGAAGCAAACGGGCAGCCGCGTAAACAGTGAACAGACTTGGGATGTACGTGGAGTCACGGTAGGACTTCCTCTCTGTCCCTGATTAGGGACCACCTCCCCCTACGAGGAGGACTTGCTCGGGCTCTGTAAGTTGAAATTGAAATAGGGAAGTTTCAGTGAAGCCGCATGATGGGTATTGTCCCGATCCAGGAGTGCTGGTGGGACCGCGGGTGCCCCGTTGGGAGGCGGGGCGAGAGCACTGGGGCGTGGCCTCCGCCCTGCCGCTCGGAGCTGGGGGTGCTGCGCACATGGGGTAAACGCAGGAGAGTCCCTGCCTGTGGAGCTGGTCGTAGGTGACGGGGACATTTGTGGGGTTGAACTGGCTCACCCGGCTCCTGGGGAGTTCAGCTGGGCTCTGACTTTGACAGATTCTCAGCAGTCCTCACAGCTGATGAATTAACGCACGCACCTCGGGAGCTGCTGACAGTGCTTTTGCTCCGATTATCTGCAGTGGTTTAATTAGGTCTCCTGGTCATTTGGGAGCCCTGGGAGATGGACACAGCCGGGGTGCCTCCATGCTGGATGCGGCGGGCACAGCCCGTGTGCGATGGGGTCCCGTGGGGGTGTGTCTCATCTCAGACCAGCAGCCGAGTGCGTCCCCAGCGAGGGGAGTGTCCGGCCAGTGCTTTCTGAGCTCCTGGGGAGTACACGTGGCCTTGTTTATGCGTCCATGAGCAGGGAGTGGGGTCCAGCGTGTGTGCCTGTCACCGGGCGGCTGGATGGGGCTGAGACCGCGTGTCCGTGTGCGAGAGGAGTGGCAAGTGTAACAGAGCTCCATCCTGCATGCGGAGGGCACCCTTGCTGTGATGGGTTCCGGATATCCAGTCCCATCTGTGCACTTTCCAACCCAGATGATGTGCAGCGAATGCACGATGTGTGTCTCCACTGAAAAGCCATGTGCTCCGAACTATCACTGTAACTGGAGGGGATTGTGTTGGGAACAGAATTAAGTGAACAATGGAATTGTTTCCTTCTTTAATTGTAAAATACACATAAAGTTGCTGCCATAACTGTTTGTGGGCATAGGGTTTACACCGTATATAACTCCCGTAATCCCTCTCCTCCACCCCACCCCCCCCCCAAGCCCCTGGCAACCGCCGCACTTCCCGGCTCTGGGATTGGCTCTGGGATCGCAAGGGCTCTGCCTCGGGTGAGCTCAACAGTACAGTCGAATACGTCTTCCTGTGTCTGGCTCATTTCGTTCACCATAATGTCCTCAAGATTCATCTGCGCTGTAGCATATTGCAGAATTCCCTTCCTTTCTAAGCCAAATAATACCCGTTGTATGGCGTGACCGCAGTTTTTGGGTCCGTTCATCCATCGGGGGACACTTGGGCTGCTCCGACCTCTTGGGCGTTGTGAGTAATGCCACTATGAACACGCGTGTGCAGATCTCCCTGCAGGACCCTGCTTTCTCTTCTTCTGGGTGTGGACCCAGCCGTGCCGGTGCCGGGCGACGCACAGTGGGTCTTCGTGTGGGTGAATTCGTGGGGTGCTTGAGGGTTGACGTGTTGTTCTGGCCCCGTGAAGCAGCCTCTGACTGGGGTAAAGGCAGACTGCTGTAACCGACATGCAGAGAGCTAAGAAACCAAGCAGTTTTCTCTCACTTGAGGCTGGTGATCCAGGTTCCTTCCAAATCACCGCTCTGCGTGCCGGAGGGCCCGCCGTCCTTCCTGAGCTGGAGCTGCCCTGACGCTCGGGGCCGGAACGGCACCGCGTCCCCTTTTGCTTCCTTCCCCGTAAGTGGCGCGAGGCATGAAATGGAGCCCCATGTGCTGGGAGAACAGCTGCAGCTGGTGTCGTGAGTGGGAATGAGAGGAAACAGACCCATATGCTGTGAAGTTTCACCGTTTTCCTTGCAGGCCGACTCGATTTCCTTAATGACTTCCCACTGTCCGGTTGAGAGAGCCTTGTTTCCAGGCTGACCGCTTACTGATCTCCTGACAGCCCATGTGTCTGCCGATCTTGGAGATGGCCTGGACAGGCGTGAGCCGCTCAGTCTGGTCGAGCCCTCGCACGGTGTGTTCCATCCATGTGGCTCTCTGCTCTTCTGCTGGAGGCGGGTCCCAGCATCTCTTCCGTGGAAGTTACTTCTAGCAAACCTTTCTGAGAGTGGAAGGAGGCGAGTCAAATCCAGATGTTCTTATTTTTAAATTTATTACCCCCAAAAGTCACCCCAGAAGTACCAAGATCATCAGTTTAAAAAAAAAGAAAAGGTAGTGGCAAGAGTGAAGGCGGGAGATTCCAGATGATTCTAGCCGATCGGCACTGCGTGCCAACGAATGATCCGGGAGCCTGGGTCAGGGAGGTCTTGAGGATGGGCCCGTCTCTTCAGGAGCCGTCAGTCAGGAGAAACACGGCACGCACACAAGATAAATGGCCACAGGCAGTCTGTCATCCTTGCCTGGACACTGAGGTCACTAGGACCTGAGTTATGAATTGGGTAAAGTTCATGAAGGTGTCAGAATTCAGGCCAAACGGGGATTGCTGAAGGCTACCCAAGACGCACAGGCCTGGACTAGGGTGAGGGAGACGCAGGGAAGCGGCACAGGGGGCACGAGGTTGCCGAGCACCTGCTCCGTCACGGCTGCTGAGGTATGTGGCTACGCTGGGTGCACAGTTTAAACACGATTCAGGTTAAGTTAGGGCTCCAAACCGCACAGGTGGGCAAGGTTGGGGCGGGGACTGAGGCCGCCTCTCCCTCATCAAGACGACACTGCATGATGAGGGGACCGGTGTGGGATGAGTCCCCACATTCGTGCCGGGGACTCGCCTTGAGAAAATGGGGCTCCAGGTACTGGAAAAACAAAGATAACTATCAGTTTGCTGTTTGGGCGTAGAGTCTGATGTTTTGATGTAAAGCACAAGTGAAACGCCTTTTGGAAGTTCTCTGGGTCGAAATAGTTAAAGCCACGAGTGTCCACGGGTTCTCGAAAGTAGAGAACTCAGAACGTTCTTTTGTTGTGAGATCCATTACATTAGGCAGTCTTTAGGGGGGCATTTTTATCTCTAAAAATGTTGTAAAGCTAGTTTTGTTAAAATGTGAAGAAACTCTCCGACTGTGGGTTCTTAGTGGAGTGGGCCCCGGCACACGGTGGGGGGACCAGGGACCACACTCCGGGCCCCAGGGGGGTGCGAATGGGATACGTGTCAGCACCTGTCAGAACTTTCCAGCCTGGAGCGAGGCTGCTTCGGGCTGCTGGGGCTGCTGGCTCACCTTGTCTGGTAGAGGTGCGTTGTGCGTGTCCTGCGTTTTCTGCGATTGACCGGAAACCCGGGTCACTGCTCTTTCAGGCCGACTCCCTCGCAGACCTACCTGAGCTCTGCGTCTGCCCTGCCGTTCTGAGCACGAGACACGCGAGACGCCCGGGCCAGGGGACGAAGGAGAGTCTGGTGCCCGCTGTTCACAGGGAGGGGGTGTGGGGCAGGACGTGCTCCTCCCCACTACCCCACCCGGCTGACCGGACTGCAGAAACTTCCAGAAATGCAGATTCCTGGGCCCCCCTGCTGGATCAGAATCAGTTCATCCAGCCCCAGTGTGAGAACCACCCTGGAGTCTGGATTCCTAGGCTGAAGCCTGACACCAGGTCCCGGGGAGATTAAACGTGCCAGCAACAGCCCAGCTGATAACAGGTGCTCAGCGTTGGCTCTGTTTCCCTGGCTTTTTAGTGGCTGCCGTCCTGCCGTCCTCGACCGCTCAGGGGTCTCCCTTTCCAGACTCCAGAAGCTTCCAGAATCTCCTGAGCCTTGTGCAGACTCCCCTTCTTTAAGTTGGAGACGTTTCCTCCGGCGTCCGCACTCACTAGGGAAGCGATGTGTTGCTTTTCCTATTCTGTCGAGTCCCTGGTTTCTCGACGGTGCTGCTTTCCGCTATTGTCCAGCAGAATGTACTGATCTGTGTTCTGTTATAGGTTAATCTGCCTTTGTAGTCCTGGGGGCTTCTGTCTCCACTTATAAAAATTTCCCTCAAAAACGGCATTCTGAATCGCTTGTGGCTCTTTGTGACCTGGACGCTGCCTATCCCAAAGTCTATTCCGGTTTGAGGATCTAAGAGCTTTAGGAATTCGGAAAATATAAAATGAAAATGACCACTCAGTTAAACAGTGTTTTAAATTTGATATAAAGCGATTAGTCCCCTAGTTCTTACCCTGGGTTAGGAATGCTTTCCCGGTGTCTCGTGCATTCTGCCCAAGTCGAGGTATGTGGGATATTTTAGTGTCGTGCAGAATGACCTCATTCGGCAAATTCTGGATTCAGTCTTGATCTTCTGACCTTGGAGATGTGGTCGTGTCTTAAGCTTTATGTGCTCTTTGGACTGTAGGCACGCCTCCTTCTTCCGAGCAGAAGGACATGGACAATATTATCCTGGAAAACACTGAGGGTCCTTCAAGCGGGTTTCCCTAATCACTGTTTCTGTTTTAAAAAATAAACTCACTCGTGTTGGAACCAATTACCCGTTATGAATGTTGGCTATCGAGTTAGCAGGTTCTAGGATTTCTGAGTAAACGTGGTTATTTAAGATGGCAGTTCAGAGGGGGAGAGCACAACACGTCCCTAGTTTTCAGAATAAAATGCTGACACTGGGAGGAACTGTGTTTTGTTGCTACCCCTTCACATTTTCATCTCCATATGGAGCAGGAGGGCCGGAGCCTCCGTCAGAGACGTTTGATCAGCGAAATGAGTTTGGCTGCCATATCTGAGGGTGTTTCTGTTTGGGGCCTATTTTCTGTTACGTGTTTTTTTAGGTTTTCTTCTAGTCAGATACATGTCTAAGCTGCTGTGATTTCCTCCGTGGCCACGCGGACAACAGATTTTCCCGTGGTCTTGGGCTTTGCAGCGTCTCCCAGACCTGAGAACAGCATCTTGCATTGCTTGCTGCCACATTCTCCGTCTCACACGGCACATTTCAGGTTTTGGACACAAGTTGGTCCTGTCACTTCTGGAAGCAGTTGGCTGCTCAGAATAGCCCGAGATCGTCCCAGGCCGTCTGTGGTCTGTCGGTCCAGTATCCCTTGGGTAGAAGCTGCTCCTTCAAGAGCCCAAGCACGGAAACTCAGGCCTGGGGCCAGGGGCTCCCTGCAGGGCGCTGTCTACAATACCCTGGAGTCCCAGCTCGTGAGGACCAGGAGACGCAGGACCAGCCCTGGCCACACGGTCAGTGTATGTCCTTGAGCTGCTGTGGGATCCCATGGCCCCACCCCTCAGTGTCTGACGGTGTTAGGCTTCCCTGAGCTGGGGAGTCTGAGATCTAGGCTAAGAAGTCCCGGTGTGTGCTCCAGGCCTTGCACAAGGTAAAAACAAACCCTACAGCCATGCAAATAATTCAGAGCAGTGTGGATTCCTCACTCAAGGCACTCTCCTTTTGTTTTCCAGTTGAAAAAAAAAAAACCTCCGATGATGACAGGCGTTTGCCCCTAGTCAGGGGAGCTTGTGAGGCCCTCCTGTGGGTCCTTTTGTGGTACAGAGGGAGCTCCCAGCCGGGACCCAGGCCAGCCTTGCTCCTGCTCGGCCAGGGAGCCCCCTTGGTGTATGTGACTGTGCCATCAGCCTCCACGGCCTCCCGCCTGCCTCATCAGCCCTTCCAGACCACAGGCCCTGTCTGCCTCGAGTGGTCCCCTCAGGAAGTTGTAAGGGCCTAGAGATGTGGTGGAGCATCCGGGACTCTGACACCAGCCGAGCTGGGGAGGGTGTGGAGCCACAGGGACACTCGCCCACTGCTGGTGGGCACGCAGAGCGGGGCAGCCACCCTGGAGGACGGTTTACTGGCTTCCTACAAAACGAAACGTCCCCGTACCACACGATCCAGCGATCGCACTCCCTGGTGCTCACCCAAAGGAGCTGAGAGCTTACGTCTACACGGTGACCTGCACACAGATGTTTCCAGCAGCTTTACCCATAACTGTCCAAACTTGGAAGCAACAAAGATGTTCTTCAAGGTCGATGGATAAGGAAAACTGTTAGTCCAGACAAAGGGATAATATTCAATGTTGAAATGAGCTTCAAGCCTTGAAGAGGCACAGTACGAACTTGAAATGCATGTTGCTAAGCAAAGGGTGTCCGTCTGAAGAGGCTTCATCCTGTGGGATCCCAACTCTGTGACGTTCTGGGAGAGGCTGTGGAGACCGTGAAAGATCAGAGGTTGCGGGGGCTGGAGGGCTGGATGGCGGAGCGTGGAGGGTTTTTGGGGCAGTGAAGCTACTCTGTGTGATCCCACAGTGCTGCACTCACGCCATCATATGTTTCTGCAAACCCATAGAATGACCTAATGTAAACTACGGATCTGGGTGGTGGTGACCCGTCTGTGTGGGTTCATCGATCATGACAAATGCACCATCTGGTGGGGTGCTGATGGTGGGCAGGCTGGGCATGCTGGGGAGAGGAGTGTCCTTCCCCTCAGTTTTTCTGTGAATCTCAAACTTCCTTTTTTTTTTTTAAGATTTATTTATTTGAGAGAGAAAGAGAATGCATGTGTGAACAAGGGGCAGAGACAGAGAGAGAGCGTCTCAAGTAGGCTCCCTGCTGAGCACGGAGTCCAAAACGGGGCTCGATCCCAGGACCCTGAGGTCATGACCTGAGCTGAAACCAAGAGCTGATGCTTAACTGACTGAGCCACTGAGGTGCCCTATGAATTTCAAACCGTTTTAAAAGTCAGGTCTATAGGGGTGGGGAGGAGCCCCTCAGTACTGGTGGGGTAAAGTCTGTGTGAGGGTGTGTCCAGGATTTACCTGTTAATATACACATACCCAGTTATCCACAACCCAGCCTTTTCAGCATTTGCTAATTCACTGAGCAGTTACTCACCAAGTCGGCGAGCTCTCTGGAGCTGGTGGGATGCAGAGATAATCTTGCCCTGACGTCTCATCTTCCAGGTAAAGTGACTTCCACGGTCACGGCTGGAGTGTGTCCAGCAACGGGTCCGGGTGACGGACATGCCGTTAGACCTGGAACACTTTTGCTCAGGGTCGGCAAGGTTTTTTAACTCTAGTTTACTGAGCTGATGTGTTTTTGGGCACCAGGGGTTACACAAGCTGCTTCATCTTTGACATATAGGGACTCAGAAAGGAAAGGCTGTTATGGCGGTATTCCCCCAAAACCAGAATCACAGCAAAGAACCCTCGCGTGCAGGGCTCCTGGGTGGTGCATTTGCTTAAGCGTCTGAGTCTTGCTTACGACTCAGGCCATGATCTCAGAGTCGTGGGATTGAGCCCCACCTCGGGCTCCACGCTCAGCGCAGTCTGCTTCTCCCTCTTACTCGGTCCCTCCCCACCATGCTCTCTCTCTCTCTCTCTCTCTCAGATAAATAAATCTTAAGAAGAATCCTCATGTTCGACACAGTTTTGCCCAAATGTAGGTGGTGGGACTCTGCACGGCCTGGAATCACACTCACTGGTTTTCAAGAGCTGATGTTCTGTTCACTTAAATCCTGTGTGGATATTTATTTACCCGTGGTTGTGAAGATTAGGGAATTTGGGCTCGAAGATTTGTGAAGAGGCTGACGTTCCGACGTGTGTGTGTAGTGTCCACCGCACGTGGGAAACAAGGCTGCAGGATCTGTATTAAACACCGCCCCTCATTCTGCAACGGTCCCGTGTAGTAGTCTCAATCAGCGGTTGCCAGGGCGCTTATTGCTTGAGTGATGTCTAACCCCGCTGAGTTTAACACTTCTCCTGTAAGACGTGACCACACGGTGACCACACGTAGTCAGCAGGGCACACTCTGCAGATGTGGATTAAAGGTCCTGTGTGTTACGCAAATGCAGGCAACACGCCTAAAAACCACGGAAGGAGACTCGGAGCTTGTAGTCTGTTATCCTTTAGATCACATACCTTATCTGGAAAGGCAAATTTTTAAGAAGCCCAAGATTCTGTGATTTTGCTCCAAAGCAAAAGTTCCGTGGTGTATAATGGCGGCAGAACAGAAGGGTTACGGGGTTTGGGGTGTTGAGCACCCCGACTCAGAGCACCGAGAGGGGTCACGGGACGCACGGGGCCCAGCGGCAGAGTGGACGGGGCCGCGTGTGGCTGTGGCCTCCCGCTCGGCTGTAGTGTCCCCACAGTCTCTGGAGAGAAGTGGTCTCTTCCCACAGAGGACACACACTGTTTCAAGTGGAATACGTAGTCTGTGTGAGTCCTTAGATGTGGATGTGGAGACACTATTTTTGTAATACATTTTAGCTTCATTTCTAATTTCTCTTCCCTGTGTTAAATCCCTGATAACTGCCAGCACGTAGGTGCAGGTTTTAAATATGATGCATACAACGGTTTTCTGAAGCTCTCAGTATTGCTTAAATATCATTCGGTGCTCAGTTTTACTTCTGATGGTTTTGGTCACAATCTCTCTGTTGTACCTTTCCCGGCGGAGTTTCCAGTGTGATCACCTGAACAGTGTGGCTCCTTGTCTTGGAGCTTGGTCCGGCGAAGGTCTTGTGTAAAACCCGCCCAGCATCTTTGCTTGCCGAGGTTAGCAATCCTTGCTCAAAATCTCTGCATCTTCTGGAATTTCATAGCTTTCTCAATCCTGTTGCATGACCTTTCCATTTTAATACTATTCAGATTTTTTCAGGGTGTAAAGTTGGTGGGTATGGTGATCATGCCCTCGGTTATTCATGACTGTGTTTGGGGGAGAAACATCATTTTTCTGAGTTGAGCTTCACACTTTCTCTGTGACCCTCCAAGACTGGCACAAGGCTCTTTTTTGGGGAAGCAACCATTGAGGGTACCTGGTCACCCTCAGCATGTGGGGGTTCAGGTCCCTTCCCTTGGTGGCGGAGTCTACCCGCCTCTGACACGGCGAGGGTCCACAGGGAGGGGTCTGAGTGTTTGCAGCTGCACATGGAGAAACAGCGTTGAAGGCAGCAAGGGCCACGCCTGTCCCTGACGTGCTCGCGCGCCGTCGGCTACTAGGGAGGGTTCGGGTTCTGTTGGGTAACAAGCCCGACTCCCACGGCCCTGGTGGCGAAGGCGGTTTGTCGCGCCCCAGGAGGGCCGTGACACGTGCCATCTAAATGGAACCTCTTCGGGCGCCTGTGGTGTGGCCGGTGCCCAGCATGGCTTGGCCCCCGTATGTCTCACCGCGGGGACGGGGTTGCACGTGTGCTGTAGCACTATAGCCGCTGCCTGTAGCCCCGTGGCAGCCTCCGTGGTCCCACAGTCGTTCAGATTTCAGGCGTGACCTTGTGTAGCAGCTCTGTGCTGCCGCTGCCCCATCTGCGGCACCTCCCCGTGGCTGCGCACCACTGGTGGAGGTCCAGATGGGCCCTAGAAGTGCCCCCGGCATCCCGGGGGCAGGCTGGGGGGCTGGGTAAGAACAATCGGTGCCTAGGCGCAGGACTCGGCAGGAGCTGGAGCGGAAGCACTGGGCTGGAGGCTGGGTGCATAATGAAGAAGTCTGCATTCTGTTAGCAAAGTGGCGAAGAGGTGTGGACTGGATGTGACCTGGAAAGTCCACGTGAGCCCCGTGGGCAGAGCCTGGGCTCCGGGTCACCATGGGTGGTCCCATAAAGTGATGGCTGCTGAGGCCGGCAGTCTTTGGACAAACAGGGAGTCCACTGATCCAGAGGAACCTCCTTTCTTTTAACAGTAACATGTGCTTGTTTAAAAGCTGACGGGGGTGAGCAGCGGGTTGCTCAGAAATCCTTTTGTTGGTGGAGTTTTCATCAGACCAGCTCTGGAGCCTTGCCTGGGAGAGGGGCAGTCATCCCCCTTGGGGGCACTGTGAAATCTGTCCTGTGTCCTGTGTTCCCGACTTAGGTGTGGGTTTCCGTCAAACTCAGCCCTCAGGGGGATGGAGCCTGAGTCTGGACAGAAGCAGGAAGCGCCACGGTGGACACTGGTGTGCCCGCGAGTCAGAGCGCTGGGCTTCAGGTCCCATGGAAGGCCCTGTCTGGGTACATACCACTGTTGGGTGTTGTGACAGCCCTCACCAACTGTGAGATCTTGTCAGGTGGGGAGGGGAGCTCGGAGCTGAGGGGTAGCAGGGGACTGCTGTTGGCCCTTCAGGAGGGTCCCGAGCTGTGCGAGGACTGCAGCCTGAAATAGGGTCCCACCTGGTTACCAGGGGACCGTCATTGGGAGCTGGGGTGTTTCCGGAGCTAGAGGGGAGGGCAGGTGTTAGTGTTTTCCTCCATGTGTAGAATTCCCTCAACACCCCCACCCCAGCCCTGCTTCTGGAAGGTGTGGGCCCTGAATTTCCCGAGCGGAGAGCACCACGTCACGATGTTTGTTTTCAGTGTAGCTGCGCCAAGGGGCTGCCAGGTCTCCTTTGGCACCTGGGTGTAGGCAGGGCTTGCTCTCTCTGTGTCTCCTTCAATGTTGGAAGCATCCGTCGGTGGCTACTGATCAATAGTAAAGTGACTTTTTATGTGAGCACAAACAGGGTGCCTTTTAGAGAAACTCAGTGTAACGTAGGCATCCATGAAAAGAGAGGGCTGTCTCCGCTAGTTTGCAGTATTGATTTTTGTTCCGACTATGATGGAAAATGATGAATGGCTTTCAGTATAATCTTTTAAAAATTTATTTAAAAGTTGTCCCCATTTTGCTTTGTCTCATGGGTTTTTCTCCTCCTCATGGTCTGGCTATAATGAGAAATTGTCCTTATCTCCAAGAAAGCTTGTATTGAGCACCTGTTGCTTTTGGCTGCTGAGGTGTAAGCAGGAGAGGTGACCCTTGGCCTCAGGAACTCTGAGCAGGGGGCACATGGAGGCATGTGTGTGGGGGCGGGCATGTGGCGGCGGGCTAGGGGTGTGTGTGGGGGGCACGTGGAGGCGGGTAGGGTGTGTGTGTGGAGGCACATGGAGGTGGGGTGGGGGTGCGTGGGGGGGCACGTGGAGGCGGGGTGGGGGGGTGCACGGGGGGGCACGTGGAGGAGGGGCATACAGGGCTGTGGCAGAAAGGGAGCCTCATGGAGAAAACATTTCATGGATCCTAAGGCTCTTCTCCATCTTCCTTTTGTGTTTTTTGTGTTTCCATTTGATATCCCAAAGTGGCGATGCGTCTTATAACTGGTGTCATAGCTTGATTAGCACGTTTCGGCCTTGGCGGTAGGTGGGCAGGTTAACGGTGAGATTACTCCGTGGAGACAGTGGACCCCACACGGGGAGGGAAGGGAGCGTGCCGGGCCGACTGCGGGCTTGCACGAGGAATGGGGGTGGCAGAGTCTGGCGTGGGGGTACTCCCAGAATCCGTCATCCATAGGCACTGCCCTGCGGGACCTGAACCTGTGTCTTCTCCTTTTAAGATCCCCGAAGCAAGAAAAAGCCTCTGGAAGGGGCGAAATTTTGCATGTGACAGCCGTCTCTGGGGAGCGTTCTGGACAGCTCTGTCGGGTTGCTGACTGCCTGGGAAGTGGGGTCCACCCTGTGGAGGGGGACTGGACATTGGACTGGTTTGCATGGGGACTGTGGCAGCTCAGTGCAGGGTCACGGAGATGCAGGCTGTGGCAGGGACACACTCGGTGCCGCGTCACTTGTGGTACCCTCGGGAGTCCCTGCGCAAGTCTGTGGCCGTCACATTGTCTTCCCAGCTGCTGAAACGCGGGGCTTAGGATGTGGTCCCAGATCCTGCGCAGGCTGAGGACACTATCTGCCTGCTGATTTGGTGCTTTCCGCTTGGTGTTTCTAGGTCAAGGTGCTTTGGTGCTGTGGTGGGTATACCTGCTCTCGGCAGAACATGATTGGGTTGGCCCATGTTCCCCGTGTTGTCTTAGTTCCCAGGAATCCCCCTGCTTCTGCTGCTTGTGATTGTCTTGTGTTGAGATCCTGAGTTAATGTGACTTGTATTAACCTGAAATCTGAATTTGCTGCCTCTCTTTTTGCGTAAGTACATTGATACAAATGTTGTGTCGCTGTTGAACCAAAAAACAGGGAGTTTGCTGATGAATTGATCAGGAAATAACATGCCGGGTGGCAGCACGACCAACACCCAGTTCTTGGTGGGGGCCGGGCTCCCCTCCACGGGCGCAGGCGGAGCTCCCCCTCTCTCCGTGGGCACGGGTGGAGCTCGCCCCCCTTCCACGGGCGTGGGTGGGGCTGGCAGCCTCCCCCCCACACACACTGTGCTCCTCGAGGGGGATGCACTTTACGCCTGAGCATGATGGGCAGTTAGCGTGGAGTGTAAGATGATGTCAAGTGAGGACAAAGGACAGCTACAGAGTGACCTCGGCTAGCTCGCACTTCACATGGTCTGACGTTGAAATTCACCCATGTGCTGAGTTGTTGCTAAAACACACGATAAATGTTGCTAAATAAATGTTGCAAAATAAATGTTGCTAAAACACACAATAAATCAGTGTCCTCACTGATTTCCAAGGCAAGTGGGTCTCTAAGTGGGTTATTGAAGCGGGAAGACTTTCTTTAGTCTGGTTGTGCTTGTGGGCAAGTCCTGAGCTGCTGGGGACGACAGAAACCCACTTCACCTCTGCCCTCTCCGCCTCCTGCCAACCTGTGGCAGCCAGGCCCCAGACAGCCGGTGGGCAGATTGGATTCCCGCGGGGCTTTACGATGACCACCCAGGGTCCAGTCCACCTTAGGAGCAGAAGCTATTCCACCCGAAGGCTCTCCCTACCCCCACATCACCGGGATCCAGTTTTGAGCATAAAAAAGGTCTAAGGTCATAGCCGTACAGCTGAATGCTACAGATGAGCCCGTTTTCTGTTCGTCCCTATGAGCCTGGACAGAGTCCTGCACTGCTGGGGAGTGTTTACCACCGTGTGCACAGAGGGGAGCAGACCTTTATCTGTGGCCCTGAAATCGGATGCAGAACTCTTGCGTGTGACCCCTGGGGAGGTGCTTACAGATTTTTTTTGAGAGCTAAGTTCTTATCTTTAGATATCCCAACCTCTTTTAAAACTGCCCTCACTTACCAAAAACAAGCCTACCTATGAAAATCAGTTTTGGAGTGGAGAGGCATGTACTGTAGCTGAGTAAATACTAACTGCATGTTAAAAATAACAGCCCAAGATTACCGTAGCACCAACTCTCCTCCAGCCTGCATTTTTATATCCATTTATGGTTATTCTTTCAGTATCAACATTTTAAAAGATTTTTGTGATACTTTTAATTATGGACAAATTACTGTTGAAATTCTGCTGCATTTATAACATTTTAAAGAACTAATTGGGTTATATTATTTCTTAACTTTTCTGGAGGCATTTGCAAAATTTTACATAATTAATATTTATCTCTTTGCCAGCAATCAGTTTTTTTTTTTCAGATCAGAAACCTGAAAGGAAGCATTCCTTATCCATTCAGTGATATTTAACTATGTGATTCTTAGTTTGTGAATGTGAGAACAAGATTATTGTGCATCTTTTGGGATAATTCTTGCTTCAGAGTGATAATGGTAAATGTGAAAATTATGGAACAGCTTGTTTCTCCAGGAATTAGCATTTGCATGCTCACCAGGTGGGAACTCTTGAAAATGTGGACATGAAAAGATTAAATTATATTCAGTTTGTGTAGAAAGGAGACGTTAAATCCTTTGTGGCACCACCGTGGTTGCTTAGCTACAGACATGGGGTCATCGCAAGCTTAGAACTTGATCGGTCCATCCTCGGAGGAAATACTCCCAAGTAAGCACAAGCATCCCAGGTTCTGATATCCAGACTCCAGAACGTCAGGTGCAGTGGGACTGGTGGTAATTGGCATGGGTGTGTTGGCATTGTTGTGCAGGAGTCCTAACTTTGTCTCCAACCTGCAACGGACATCAAGGGGGTGGGGGAGCGGTGAAGGCAGAAAGAGACAGAGAGGTGGGGAAAGAGGCAGCCGGGCTCACGAGGGTTGGTGTCCAGGAGCCTTGAGAAAAAGGGGGAGGCAGATGCCCTCAAGCTGGAAGGTCGGGGACAGTGAACAATGTGGTCTGCAGTGGCCTGAGCTGGCCCTCCAAGTGTGAGCATGCCTGGTACATGACCTTTGCCCATGGGAAGGTGGTGAAGGTCAGTGCATGGAGATGGGAGAGGCCCCAGAGCCGTCCTGATTTTGCTGACCTTCTCACAACTGTTGAGCACCAGCGGGTGGGGAGCACGGGACCCCCTCAGCTTAATGCGCCATGCAGGGTCTATTGGCCATGCCTCAAACACACTGGACACGAGGAATAGAAACTCTGGTTTAACAGCATCCGAGAGAGGCATCTCTTAGTGAGGGAACACGTTCCTGGTGGGAGCATCCAAACAGGAGGAAACCTAGAGACTCGGTGTGTGTCCGTGGCGGGAGGGAAGACGGTGTGTGTCCGTGGTGGGACGGAGAGTGGTGTCTGGTGGGACGGAGAGTGGTGTGTGTCCGTGGCGGGATGGAGGACGGTGTGTGTCCGTGACTCGGTGTGTGTCCGTGGCAGGAGGAAAGGCAGTGTGTGTCCGTGGTGGGATGGAGGGTGGTGTGTGTCCGTGGGGGGATGTAATACGCATCGCTCAATGGATGACACGGACAACCCTTGTTCACCCTGGCATGGCCCATGCTCCCATTATTTGTGCCCATATGTGGAAAAGACAGTATTACTGGGGACTGGCCCATTTTCCTGTTTTCTGAGTGTTTGGGCATTTACGGTTTACGTACACTCTGTGTCTGAATTTTTACACGACTGAGCTGCTCAGCCCTACAGACACCTTTGTGGCCCCGATGCCAGGCTGCACGGGGAACGAAGTCTTCACCCTCAGTGTCTGCAAATGCCTGTCTTTTGTATACGTTTTTCTTTCTTGGAACTTCCAGTTAGTGCCTTTTAGTTAACTGGCTAACTGTTGTGAGAGCGCCTCTACCAGCTATCCCTGCAGGTGCACACGGTTTCGTGTTCGTTTTCCTCTGATGAATATTTTATCAGTGTGAATATTTGTGTGGATGCCGAATCCCGGGGTGCTGGTGTCGTGTGTCCTTCATTCTCTCTTCGTTGTATTTAATGACTTCTGTCGAGGTGTGAAAGGCCAAGTGCCAGGTACAGGCCACAGGGTAGATTGACCTTGGATGTAAAGCCCTGCTCGGCTGTGTGTTGCTTTTGAGCAAAATTAAGTGGAATCTCCATTCCCAAGGGAAACAGACACAGGCACATGACAGGAGCCACTCAAAACATGAATCTTTCAGCTTACATGAAGTCCAGGAAAGTTAGTTTGCAAAGTTTAACCTTTTCTCTTGTAAGTTTTTAGTAACATTTTTCTAGAGGTCGTTGGGTGTCAATATATTATATTGTGCATAAAAGTAATCATAAATTCACTAAAATTGATGACTAAAAATGGAATATTAATTTAGCTGTATTGCTTCTGAAGGAAAAAATACCCAATGTAAAATACTGGTTATGTGCGCCTACAAAGTATAGTGTAGGATTCTTTGATAATGCACATGGTTTTAACATCTACCTTGGTTAGTAGTTTCAACCTGTAGGAACAATCATCTTACGTAGTTTAGGGTAAAACTGCAGATGTGTTTGTGGTGTTTTACTTCCTTAAACAAAGAAGGTATCACTCTTCTATGCCAATGTTAATAGTAGGAAGCTGGGTTTTTACCCCTCCATGATTAAAAGTAAATTTTCAGAAAACCCTTTTAATCTTTATAAATTTAACTTACCTTAGTATTCCTCTAGGATAAAAGTCAGAAACCAAAATATAAAAGTATTTGTGGACTGCCTTTAAAAAATTATATCAGAAAGCTATAGTAATCAGAATGGTGTGGTACTGGCATGAAAGCAGACATGTAAATCAACGGAATGGGGTAGAGTTCAGAAATACGCCCACGCGTAAATGGTCAGTTAATTCGTGACAGATGGGGCAAGACTACACCATGGGGAAAGGGTAGTCTCTTCAGTAAATGGCGTTGGGAAAACTGGACCCCTTTCTTGCACCATGCACAGAAACTCAAAATAGATTAAAGACATAAATGTAAGACCTGAAAACAAAACTCTTAGACGAAAATAGGCAGTAAGCTCCTAGACACATCCGTCTTGGTGATGATTTTTTGGATTTGACACCAAAAGCAGAGGGAATCAAAGCAAAAATGAACAAGTAGAACTACATGAAACTTTTTTTTTAAAGATTTTATTTGTTTATTTGACAGAGAGAGAGAGATAGCGAGAGCAGGAATACAAGCAGGGGGAGTGGGAGAGGGAGAAGCAGGCTTCCTGCCGAGCAGGGAGCCCGATGCGCGGGGCTCGATCCCAGGACCCTGGGATCATGACCTGAGCCGAAGGCAGATGCTTAATGACTGAGCCACCCAGGTGCCCCAGAACTACATGAAACTTAAAAGCTTCTGCACAGCAAGGGAAACCATCCACAAAATGCAAAGGCAACCTATGGAGTGGGAGGAAATAGTGCAAACCATCTATGTGATAATGGTCAGATATTATGGTCAGATATGGTCTGATAATGGTCAGGTATTATATTATCTTGATAATATCAATATGCAAAATATAAAAAGAATTGATGCAAATCAATAGCAGTGATAATAATTGTAATAACAATGCAATATTGCAATAATGCAATAACAATGATGTAGCAAGTGGACAGAGGAACTGAATAGATATTTGTGCAAAGAAGACATACGGATGGCCGAGAGCCACGTGAAAGGATGCTCAGCATCACTCATCATCAGGGAAATGCAAAAGGAACCACAGTGAGATCCTACCTCACATCTGTCAGAATGGCTAGAATCAATAACAGGAAACAACAGGTGTTGGTGAGGACGCGGAGAAATTGGAAACTTGTGCACTGTTGGTGGGAATGCAAGCTTGCGCAGCCCCTCTGGAAAACTGTGGAGGTTCAGGTATTATATAGTCTAGCAATTTCACTTTTGGGTATTTTTTCTGAAGAAAATGAAAACACTTAACTGAAAAAGGTGTCTGTACCCTGAGTTCACTGCAGCATTATTTACAACAGTGAAGATATGGAGGCAGCCCAAGTGTCCAGTGATGGATAAATGGATAGAGAAGATGAGGTATAAAAATGCAAATAGCTGTAAAAAAGAATAAAATGTTGCCATTTGTGGGAACCTGGATGGACCTCGAGGGAATTATGCTGAGTGAAAAAAGTCAGAGGAAGTCTCATGTCATGTGATACGCCTATGTGGGGGATCTAAAGGAAGCTCATGGATCTAGAGAACAGATAGGTGCTGCCAGAGGCAGGGGTCGGGGCGGAATGAGTGAAAGGGGGTCAAGGCACAGACTTCAGTTATAAAATAAGCTGTTGGGAGGTGACACAGTGTGGGGACTGTGGTTCATATTTGGTTGCATATTTGATAGTTGCTAAAAGAGTAGATCTTGCAAGTTCTCATCATTAGAAAAAAATTAAAAAGTAAAATAAGTTTTGATGCCACATGCATTAGGAAGATAAACATTCATAAGTGGAAAATGTTTAAGAGCCCGTTAAGGGCAGTTGGTTAGCAAGCATCGGGAGAAAAGCGGTTTGTCACCAGCCCCAACGTGTCCGTCCCTGTGATGGGTGGTGTCCGCGGTGGGTGCGGTCTGCCTGTAGGGTCTGAGGGAGCCCGGGCATAAGGGGTGGGATGAGCTGTGCCAGAGTCCCCGAGCACGTGCAGACGTGAAGATGTTGGCCCTGCTTGTCCGGGGAGAGGTTAAACACCAGTGTAACTGGTCCTTGTAGTGGACACTGTAGAAATCCTTGAATGTGTTACATCTGACCGTCTGCTCAGCAATCCTGTGTCCTGCGAGCTTGTTGGCTGCCCGGGTAACCCTCGGGGAGACATCTGACGCATCGCGGAAGGGAACCTCCCTGCTGGAGGCTGCATGGACCTGGGAATCCATCCGCCACACTTCCCTAAAGATTATACACAGCTCTGAGGCTGTATGGAACGGGGAAAACTAGAAACTCAGAGGGGTTTTCTGTTTTGTTTTAAGTAAATGCCAAGCTTTTCTGTTTTTACTTTGCTGAACAGGATTTGTAGTAGTTAAGTAGCACATCGGCTTGGAAACAAAATCGTTACTTACTTGATGGTGAATCTTAAGATTATGGTTGTTTGGTAACATTTTTTTCCATTAAAGAGGGCACAGAATTTTTCTCACGTGTAACTCTGATCAGTCGGCCAGCCCCGCCCCCCATCATCTGAGTCACTGACAACCCTCCAGCAGCTGGGGAGGTGACTCCCAGGTTTCCCTGGGGAGAGCCCTTCCTGCGCAGTCCTGCACCTGTGAGGTCTGACCTCCTGGGGATTTCCTGATGGGGGAGCCTGCTGTCCCCTGGTGGCAGGCTGGGGACAGCCCCTGGAGGCTGCACGCCTGGGATGCTCCTGGGGGTGGGGGGTCCTGGGTCAGGAGGTGCTGCATTCCGGAAGCAGCCACACAGTGTGTGTGTGCACAGGCGTGTGCACGTGTGTGTGTTGAGAGTAGCAGCAGAGATTTACGTGTCCCTGCGACGGTGCGCACAGGGCACACTGATGTTGAAAACGTCCAGGAGGACGTGGATTTGGCCATGCTGCGCCTCATGTCCAGGAGAAAGCCCTGGGTTTTAAGGAGGTGGGTGTGATGAACACGGGATGGGAGGAGTGGTGTGTGTGGTGCCCCAGCGTGACCGAGTCCTTCCGTGCCGCCATACGGGATGGTCCGAGTGTCGGTGACCGAGTCCTTCCGTGCCGCCGTACGGGATGGTCCGAGTGTCGACGTTGGGTCGGGTCACATACCCTTGATCTTTACAACGTTTGGTCGGCAGCCGCAGAGCAGACAGGGAGCAATGCTGACTTCAACCCACGGGCATGTGGGGCACGTGAAGCCGTCCACTGTCGTTCGCACCATAGTGAAACACGGTTGCCGGCTTCTCTAGCCCTGTCTCCTCCTGCCCTTCTGGACTTGGGTCCGCATCCCAAGAGTTTTTGTTCAGTTTCTTTTTACTGCTGAACTGGCCCTCCTGTCCAAAATACCAGCCACTGCATGGGTGGGGTGGTTTCACTGCAGCTGTGTCTTGAAGCCTAGCCGGCAGGGTCACAAAGCAGACCAGAATGTTCCGGAAAGCAGAAAACTCTGGAAGGGGGAAATGTTACTGTTTGCTGGCACACGGCGGCTCCTATATGTCAGTAGTACGTGTATATTCAGGGTAAATAGGAAGCTCAGCAAAGAAGTTTGAGTAAAATAATGATTTCTGAAAGCAAACCAGACAAGGTGGGAGCGAGGGTCTTGGAGGTGACCGATGGGGTACACCCCTCAAACCCTCCTTGTCTCCAGGTTGGGAGTTACCACATGCAGCTTCCCTCCCAGATCTGCGGCTACCTACTGATGATTTGCAGGCAAAGTCATGGCTTAGCACTTGGAACCTAGTTAAGAATTCAGGAAATATTAGTTATCCTTGATGTCTTAAAGATCCTCCAAGACAAGGATTGGTACAGATAAATCTAAATGTTAGATGGTCGTGCTGCTGAGCACTACGGCGGTAACCTGGCTTTTGATTTTTCTGATCCGTTGCAAACTCACGCTCACCCTGGTTCCCTGCCGGGCTGAGACGTGCCACGCTGCTGGTTCCTTTCTCCTGTTGCTGTGAAAGCAAGAACCCTTGACCTGGAAGCATCTTTCCCAGACACCTGGTGGAGGACAGTGAAATGACACCGTAGGACCCACCTGAGGCACTGTTGGAGCATCTCCGTTCTGAGCTGGTCGTTACGTGTGGACCACAGGTGCGGGGTTTGCTGGAGTCCAGGGTCCCGTCTGTCCGCTGTTCTTCAGACGCTCCTCCCTAAGAAACACTCCTGCTCCCTGATCTCTGTGGTGCACTCCAGCGTTCTCCTGTTATGTCTGCCCTCAGAGCCCATGACCTCAAGTCACTGACCACTCGTTAACTTGGTGGTCTGTTGTTATGTGCTCACGGCCACCAGGAGGCCGGTCGGACTCCTTAGCAGAGAACTCTCCCGGTCTTACTGCTTCTGGGAACCATGTTCACTGCAGGAAAGCCTTCTGGCTCAGTCACCTCAGGATTTCCCATGGCCCCTACCACAGTGATGGCATCCAGTTGTTGCCTAATCCATGGCATTTGCATGGACTAGCCATCCATCTTGGCGAGCCCTGTCTTGGCTGGCTGTGTGTGCTCGGAGGAACGTCCATGACTTTACAGACGAGTGTGTGAATGGGGTTGTGTGTGCAGGGGTGGAGCGTGGTGTGGGACGGGTGGCAGGAAGGGCAGGCTGGGGAGCAGTACCCCGTCTCTGGAGCTCCTGCTTCTGCAGAGCCAGCTGCAGATGAAGGTCTGGTACCCCACCCCCTGCAGGCCCCAGCAGGAAATCTACAGAGGGTTAAGTGGGGCACTGGCCAAGTTTGGGTCTCCATCTGAATGAGGGTGCCCAACTGCGTCTGCCTGTCGCCCAGATTCTGAGCACAGGGGAGGTCCCATCTGCGGAGTTCACTGCATGTGGTCCCTGCGTTGTTCGAGTTTGGCCGAGCTCTCACCATGAGGAACAGACTGGTGCATTATTAGTGTTGGTGGGTGGAGGCACCGTCCTGCAGCCCCCATGTCAGGAGTCATCATGGTGTGGGCCGGCGTTTGACAGAGTGGGAGTGTGGACTTAGAGTCCTGGGTGAGTCCCTGCTGCACCGCTTCCCTGTGGACCTTGGAATAATGCCTTAGTTTCTCTGAACGTAGGTTTTCTTGTCTGTGGGACAAGGTTGTCAGCAGCTAAGCCTGAGACGTTAGCGTGTATGAAGGTGATGCCTGGCTCTTGGAGAGGCTCCATGGTCCCTGGTCTTCCTCCTCCATCATCTTTTCCACCGTCTTGGTTAATGAGTGTCTGTGGGAGTCACCAGTGAGTGGACAGTCAGCGGGAAGCCACCAGGGACGAGGTCACCAAACCACGGTGGTGCAGGGGAGGGTAACCGAGCTCCGCGTGGAGGGCTAGGGGCTGGCCAGCTGGGCCCACACCAAAGGCCGTCGGCCCTCTTGGGAAATGACTCCTACTTTTTGGATCACACATCGTGATCACCCTTGCCAAGAAATACTCCAAGGTGCCTTCCGCCTGTTCATCAGCTGTGGATTTTCAGGGGGATCCCTTGCATGAGCTGGTTCAGAGTATGGGAGACAGGATGTCAGCCTTGCAGCCGGGAGGGACTGCAGTGAGGGCAGGGGGCACCCAGGCCAGCAGGGGTGAGATGTGGGTGGGGGGAGCTCCTCCTCTGTGTCCCACCCCTGCTAGCTGGGCTCAGGGCCCGGGAGGTTGACCCCACCTGTGTGACAGTGGCTGTGAGTGGCTTGGCAGCGTGATGTCTGGGGGAGCTTGGAGCAGCAGTCTGGAGTCCCCTGTCTCTGGCCCACCTCTCGATGGCTCCGCTTTTCCCGGTGTTTCATGCTGTGTAAGCTGCGGTCCTGGACTGAATTCTGCAGAATCAGGAACTGTGAAAACCCACAGCTCTGGGGATGTTGGGTGCCTTGGTCTTGTAAGTCTCAGAGCTTCCAGAGCAGTTTAAGTTGGAGGCACGTGCATGTCTCTTCTGGACACTGTTAGACATCAGGATGCCACAGAACACCAGCATTTCTTCCTATTCTTGACCAAACAGAAGGTGCTTTAAGAGAATCTCATGATGTGCAGCGTGTCTCCATTTGCCCCCTGGGGACCTAGGGATGGTGGCCTGGGCCTCTGCTCGACCCTGTCCCCACAGGGTCCTTCTGTGAAGGCTCTTGGGGAGTGGGCAGAGCAGGCTGCACATAGGCCTGTCCGTTCTGCAGCAGGTGGTGCTCTGAGCTGCTCTGTGTGTGGTCCCCCTGACCCTGCAGGGCCCCGTGAGGGAAACATGGCTGGGATCCTCCCCCTTTATTTCTGGGGAGATTGCTGCTGAGGCGCATTGGCTCTGGGCGAGGACTGGGCAGGTGGGGAGCTGGGCACACACGTGCAGCGGCCCGGACCCCGACTCCTGGCCCAGCCCGCCGAAGTGAGGGACAGGTGCCATCGGCAGGCACGGATGGGCTTGGGGAGAAGGTGGGACCCCCGCAGGTGTTCCTGGAAAGGGGAAAAGGGCTTTCCATGTTAGAAAAACGGCGTGGCATGGCTGAGTCAGGGCAGCGAGCCAGCCAGGAGGGGGACAGCGGAGATGGTTGCTGGCGGGGGCGACGGGCTTGCAGATGCCCCAGCTGAGGTGTGCGGCAGCCCTCGTGGGCTTGACAGGGGGACATGGAAGGAACATTGTTGGTGGAAAAAATGTGCTTTTGGTTCCTTTTCATTGTTTCTTTTAAAATGTGGGCAGCCTCAGGCGAGTGGTGGAGGAACAGCTTGCTGGTGGGGAAACTGAGGCAGGAGGTCAGGCAGGCCTCCCAGCGCCATGTGCCCAAGCTCGCGGGGCCAGTTTTGACATGGACTCCCGGGTGTGTGGGCTGCTTCTTCTCTCCCGTGACTTCCGGTTGGCTGCACCTTCTTGGAACCTTCGCATCTGTCCAAGAGGTTGGCCTTGTGCCGTGTGCCATGACCAATCGGCCCGGACGGCGCCATCTCTGACTTCCTCCTTAAAACACCCGCGGGGAACTGTTCCTCACATTGTTCTTGGGGGCACGGCATCTGGCTTCTAGACATTGTCCGTGGAGGTCTGGGGTCCCGGGGACCAGCCTGCACTGACCCACGGTGGCCCCAGGCACCAGCTCAGAGCTCCATTTCTGGATCGGCTCAGACACGGGAGGGGCTGGGAGTGGACGCTCTGTGCTCAGTGGATGCACGTGCGGTCTTTCCAAGGGGCAGAGCTTCTGGGAAATCCCTGGCAGTTGTAAGGTTCTGAAGGATGGCTGGGTGATCCTGAGAGCATTAGTGGTTAGTCCTGGCACGCTGGCCACGGCCACACGGCCACGCTCCTTCACCATCGTGTGTAACCAGCTAGATGTCAGGGGGTCTGGGGCCAGAAGCTCGTTTTCTGGTGTGAAGTGAGAACCTGGAGCAGCTCATGAATGAACCTGGATCCCGTAGGCTCACAGGTGCACTGGGGGGGCGGGGGCGATGCGTGGCTGGGGGCGATGGCACAGCCAGGAAGCATGCAACTGGCTGAGGGGATCCCCCAGGAGCCCCTGCCGCATGGCCTGCATTTGTGCCCAGGCAGAGTGGCTCGTCCTTCCCCAGGAAGAGCAGAAAACCAGCCACTGGCGTTCCAGGCCATGGCTTCTACCGCTTGGTGGTCAGCATGTCACTCAGTGCTCTCCATGCAATTTAAAGTGAACTTTGTGAGCGTGTTGCCATGAGCCTGGCGGTCGGGGGAGCCAGCAGGCCACAGCAGACCCTGCGTGGGCCACAGCCAGGCTGCACTTTGGCCACATGAGCCACGTGGACAGTGGGGGCCCAGGGGCAGCACGAACCAGGGAGGGCGTGTCTGCGGGGCCCCTGTCCTGCTCGGGAGGAGGCAGCAGCATCTCCACCGTGAGCGAGCAGAACAACCCCACAGGCCGGTCCACACGTCCATCCATGGTGCTTGTGATTGTGGTGAGGTGGACGGGCTCTGTGTGCCGTGGGGGGTGGGGGCGGCAGCAGACCTGATCGTAGCCCCGACGCCTCACAGTCTGTGCCCCTCCCATGGCCCTGGGTTCCCCGGCCTGCCTGCGCTGTCCAGCAAGCTGCGTGTGATGGCCCGGCCAGCGATTCTGGGCCTCGATGAGCAGGCGCCGCAGAGGGCGTCTTGCTTGCAGTCACCTTGCCGGCTGGATCCACACTCACACTTGTTCGATCAGAAGCATAAAGTATTTGTGGGAATAGGTTTGTTTTCAGATGAAGTGGATTTCCATATTAAAACAATTTTAGAGCAGTTTAGAACAGTGGAGACTGCGGGCTTCCCCCCACACCCAGCACCTCTTAGCGTGGCATGTTTGTCACAACCCCTATGCGAGGTTTCAGGGATTTCCTCGTTTTCCTGCCACAGACGCGCGTCTGGGGCAGCACATGATGTTTCAGTGTCCTGCCTCCTCTCTCCTCTGGCCACCATGGGGTTTTCTAGGACATCCCGCGATAGAGACTTGACTGGGGCCATGGGTCTGGGGAGGGAGATCCCGGGGGCGAATGCCGTTCCGGCGACGTCCTGTCAGGGATGGGGCTTCGTGCGCCTGATATGGGATGGTCGTCGACCTTGACCCCTGCAAGGCTAAGGTCACACATGCCTGATTTCCCAGCAGGCGGGCTGCGAAGTGTCTACCTGGCCGAGGGTTTGTGTGCGGGAAGCCACGTGCAGGTGTCTGTAGCCACACTGGCTAGCGTGCCCTCAGTAAGTGGGCGCACACAGCACCGCCACTCCGCGTGGGGCCGCCCAGAGTCTGGCCAGCTTGCCTGCACGCTGCCGCCTGGGGAAGGCCAGCGTGGAAGGGATGCGCACTGTGTGGCCACAGTCGTGTGATGGCGCAGGAAAGGCACGCCTGTGCCACCGCAAACAGATGAACGTGCTCCATGGCATGAAGAGTGCGTTGTCCCTGGGAGTGTGCAGCTGTGTGGATGGCCGCGCTAGCCCTCCGTCACGTCGTGCCACACAGCCTTTACTGCAGACAGCTGACGTGGCCCTGAAACAGCAGTGACCCAGACCTCGCCCCTCTCCCAGATGGCACTCCCCGCCAGTTCCGCCGACCCCGCTGGTGTCCCTTCGGCCAGCATGGTTAGAGCACCGTGCACAGGGCCTAACCTCTCTCCACCTGGCCTCTGGAGGAGGGGTCTGTGCTGGGTCGCGGTCCCCGCTCCACCTTGGCGGGCGCCCCCACACGTAAGGTCCTAGACTGTGCCCGCAGGGCCGGCGTGGGCGGAAATCTGTCCTCTGTAAACTGAGGAATGCAGGACCCACAAAGGTAACACTCGGAATCATGGTTTTCCTGATGAAGTCGGAAAGGCAGAACAAGAGGGAGTCGGTCAGCGGCTGTATGAATACTCAGCGTGGGGGCGGGTCTGGGACCGGACAGTGACGTAACTGAGGCGCGGAAGTCACCCGTTTCAATGCTGAGGAGGTCAGTGTGACTCAAGTCTGGAGTTTGGCGCCAGGAGAGCCCCAGCGATGGGCTTGCAGCTGAAGCTAGGGCACAGGCACGGGTCAGGGCGGTGGCTGTGTGGTCACGTTGCAGGGCCCCTCGGGGTGCAGGCGTGGACCCCCTGCTTCTCCATCGCCATTGATCCAGAGGCTACAGGCATCGTTCACAACACGTTGTGAGGAGTCTCAGGTTAAGCAGGAATTCAGAGGAGAGGCTGAGAATACTCTCAGTGGGAGAATGTGCGGGACCTTCGGGGTGGGAGACAGTCAGAAGCGAGGGTGAAGGCTCACCAAGTTGTGGCTGGGAACAGGGGTCAGGGAGAGCATGGTGGGGTACGTTGCCCACATTGGAGGTCTACGCTCACCCTTGAGGATTGCTTCCATCTAGGAAGTCGATTTATTTCTGACTGCTGCCTGGCTGTTCTATGGACCATTTCGTGTCTGGTGCTGGTCAGAGCCGATGTGTGAATAGCCATGTGGGCGTCCCTGCGGCACCCACTCAGAGCCGAGTTCTGGGCAAGAGAGCTTCCCGCGGAACCCGGGCCAGAGGCTCCATGTTGTATGAGGACAGGCAGGTCAGGTTCGGAGCCTCATGTCCCTGTGAGGTGTGTCAGAAACGCTGACCTTGTAGGGCGGGAGCCCATGGGCGTCACCCCCAAGCTCAGTGGGTGGTTAACCATTAGAGCATCCACGTTCTGTGCATTTGTTCAGCATGCACTGAGTATTCATTACGGGAAAACAGTGGTGAGTAAGATTCCCACCCTTAACCTCTCTGGGCTTCGGTTTCTTAGCTGTTAGCAGTGTTCTCGGCACCAAGTTGTGGGGCAGATGAAGTAATGCCTTTGAAGGGCTTTGAAACTCTGGCAACACACAGATTTGGTGGTGACTTTATCACCAACGTAGCCTTTACTGTATTAAAATTTGGTAACACACCAGCGTGTTTTTTTTTTTTTTCCAGTTAATGTATTTCCTTTATTTGGTGTTCCTTTCCTTGGCAAATGACTAAAAACAGAAAACTGATCGGGCCCTTGAGGGGAAGATTTTATGTCTCAGAGCCTGAGCGCATGGAGTTTGGGGTCAGATGGCCAGGGTTGGAACCCTCGGTCCCCCACGAGCTAGATCTGCAACCATCCTCCTTGAACCCCGGAGAGATCTACCCCATAAAGTACGAGCACTCTCAGGTACCATTGGGATTGCTGTAAGGATCAAAGGAAACTGCATACAGCAGGTGCTCACCAGATGCAGTGCCTGTTTTGTGTGTAGGATCCATGAGGGAAGGAAGGCAGCAGAGTCCAGGGCCTCCTGCTGGTGCCTGAAAGGTGCTCATGCTCAGGTGTGTTTTGATCTCAAGTCCCCAGCTGTCTAAAGTAATCTCACACAATTAGGATCTAGTTAAAGATAATGGGTTTTGGATGACTTTTCCTAACTCCAGCTGCTGTAACAAGTCCCAGGATTTTAACGGCCAACCTCAAACTCCTGTGGAATTCTTGGCCAGCAGGTGGCCTTAGGCATGCCTGGGGGACCAGGTGCTGGTGGCCCGAGGTCCACCTTCCACCTTCATGGTGGCCTCTGCACTCAGGCAGCGTGGGGAGGGACAGGCTGGAGCCAGTGCCTCACCCATCACGGCATCACCACCTGACTGATGAAGCCGACCAGTCTCACAGCCACGCCCGACACACGGGGGCACACGCCTGATTTTGTGGAAGAAGCTGGGACCGCAGTCCAGCTGTGCAGGAAGGAGCGAGACCAGGCTTGGGACTGGCCCATCACCAGGTCGCGGGAGGATCTGAGGGCTCTGTGGACGGTTCCACAGAATCCGAAGACCACAAAGGCTCTGTGTGTTTCTCTGCGGTGGTCCGTGGGGCTGGGTGAGGAGACAAGTTTCATTTCCTTTCCGAGGAGTCCATGTTTGTGTGCCGGAGATCACCCCGGCTGCGTCCTGTGCCAGCGCCGTGGACCTCCTCTTGGTGCTGTGAGGCCGCCGTCCCTTTCTCAGGAAGGGGAGAACCAAGCTCTTGGTGATGGGTTTTCCTAAGACTAATTGGAAGTAGGACCGTGAGTTTTCATGGCTACCACTCCTGGTCCACAACGGCTTTTCCTTTCCTGTGTCTCTCTCCTGTTTCTCTCCTGCTTCTCTCATTGGTGGGCATTTTAAACACGCTTACATGTAGCACCTGTTGATAGGCACGCTCCTCTTTGCCACTTGTGTTCTTTCCCTGGTTCTCACCACTGAGAATTTTACAACGATCCGTTCGTGTTTGTGTCACTTTCCCTTCAAAAACACAAGTAATTAGAACTGGATGCTGGAGATAAGAAAGGTCCTTCTATGGAGAGACGTGGACCGTGGTGTTCCTGTCACAACAGGTTGTCCAGACCTGAGTACAACTGTGTTCTTGAGCTTTTTTGTATTTACTCTTCACATAATGCCTTCAGAAGCGTGTTTTTAAATATTTATTTTAGAGAGAGAGCGAGTGAGCAGGGGGAGGGGCAGAGGGAGAGGAGAGAGAATCCGCTGAGCAGGGGGAGACTGAGGCAGGGCTCGATCGCAGGACCCTCAGATCACGACCTGAGCTGAAATCGAGAGTCAGAGGCTCCACCGACTGAGCCACGCAGGTGCCCCAGAAGCGTGTATTTAAATGTGCGTGCGTGGTTCTGCCACGGGCTTGGTGAGCCGAGCCTGCCCCGGCTGGCCTCCCGCTCTCGCTGTCGGGGTGTAGAGCGCATGTGGGAAGTGCGTGGGGCGCGGGCGTGGGGCGCGGGCGTGGGGCGCTGCGTGGGGAGTGCATGGAGCGTGCGTGGGACGCGTGTACAGCAGCCAGTCAGGTTTCGAGAGTGTTTCTCTTCCGTGTCTCCGCGCACCACGTTCCCCCGGGGCTCTGTGGTTTAGACAGTAATTATTAGGGACTGGGTTAATGAGATATTCCAAAGTGTAAATTAAAATTCTCAGTTTTCTCCCCTTTCGTCCTGAAGTTACTGGCTCCTCCTGCAGCCAAAGTGTCAGCCCGCCTGGTTTTTCCATGACACTGAGTTTGTAATTTGTTTCATTAGAGGGTTTTAAAAATGGTGACTGCACTTTGCCTATAAAGTGCCAAGAAGTTGATAAATAGGCATGATCCAAAGAGAATCACTTTTTAAAAGGCTTCAGTTTAGCTGCATACACAGACGTGCGCACACATGCACACGTAGACACGGATACATGCACGCACACGTGTGAACAGAGATGCGCAGAGGCATACCCGGACACATGCCTACGTACAGACACGGCAGGTACACATGCACACGCAGACATGCACAGATGCACACATGCTCACACAGACACGCCCCCACGTGTGGACAGTCACGCACACACAGACACAGAATTGCGTGCATACACACAAACTTTTTTCTTCCCAGGATTTTAAATTTTTAATTTGAGTAGCAAACTTTATACGAGAGATAGGGGCAGGAAAACAGTTGTGTCGTGGTTTCTTCAAGCCTCACTGAGCCTGTCTGCTTTTCGTGAATCTTACACACACAGTTACGCTCGTTTAGACTAAAATCATGCCTTCGGGGGATAGGGAGGGTTGGAGTACTGGCTGGTACTCATCCGCGATCGTGTTCTGGCGAGTCGGGACTGAGTGTCTCACGAGTTTGTCCAGGTGTGTCTCCCGAGGGGCTGCGCACCGTGGTGGCGCCATATTAACGACAGTCCTCACCCAGCTGTGCCCCCCGCACTCGAGCGGGCTTAGCTGCCGTGCATCCCGGGCCCGTAAACCTCCGTTCCGTCTCCTCGGGCCGACACTCAATGCTGCAGATGCCCGCGGTGCTCTTCTGTAGCTCCCTCACTTTTCTTTGAAAAAGAGAACCGCTCACCAATCCTTGTTGCTCCTTACAGTGGTATTTTGTTGAGGTATAATGGACATACGACAGCCTATTAGTTTTGGGTGTATTTGATATTTTTGTACATTGTGGAGTGATCCCCAGGATGGAGTGCATATTCAGTATGCTTACTGTTGTCGCGATACACAGCAAGAAGGGAAAGCTCGATGCATTTTTCCTGGCCCGGGGCTGTGCTGCGAGAGGTGAGGTTCATAGATGGAGAGGCGGGCGGCCTCGCCCCAGCTGTGGCCGGCTCACGTGCGGCAGCCGCGCCGGGCCGAGGCAGCGCCATCTCCTCTGCGGCATGTCCCCGGCTCGTGTGTTTGTGGCTACACAGTCTTCCAAAGAGGTTGGAGCTATTGAGGAGTGTTAACTAATCCCTCTTTTATTTATTGGGTGTTGCCTTTAAAAGTTTGGAATTGTAATCGCTCGTCAGAGCTCCCGGTAGCCACGACACACAGCGGTGCTCCCTGTGTGGCCGGATCCCTTCCTCCTCCGGGGCGGGCCCGCTCCCGCGCGGCAGGCAGGTGCTGCAGCAGAGGCTCGGATGCGTGTCCTGTGAGCGCCTGGCCTCCTGGGGCAGGGGTAGGACCCCGTGCACCTGCAGGGTCTGCTAAGTCACGTCCTCAGACGTTTGAATAAATGAAGGCGTTACACCCAGCACCGCTCGTTCACACGAGCTCTGAAAGGAGCTCTGAGTGTCAAGAACCAGAAACGTGAAGAGCTCCCCCTGGGGTGCTGTTTTGGGTGCTGAGGCTTCACCACGTGAGGAAAAGGACAGTGCAAGCCTAAGGTGTGATGTCTCAGGAATTTTGGTTTGTTTCCTCTTTTTAATACAAAGCTGAAAAGAACCAGGTTTGCTGTCACATCTTATTACTCAGTCTTTATGTTATGCTTCCTTTTTTTTCAAAAAAGGAGGATACACTGAGTTATTTAGTTGCCGAGTAAGATAACACAAAATACCAGGAAAAAGTCTCATTATTCATAATTTAGGTCACTGAGTTTTCAGGGTATTTTCCTCTGAACTGGCATCCTGTAGCTTTAGGATCCTGTTTTTATTCATCTTTTACTGACTTGATTCTCACGTGGATGCTGGCAATGAAATCCTCACGGTTTGGTGCTGAACCACACACTGTATTTTCACCCCAAAACTTCCAGGGCGTAACAGCAGGTCGCAGTGTGTCTAGGAGGGCTCGCCCTCGCCCTTCTGCATGAGGGGATCAGGAAGCAGCTCTGACCTGGGGTGTGGGAGAAGACACCCTCCTCCTTGTGAGAGCTGTCCACCGTCTGTATCTTCTGCAGAGCTCTTGAACGGATTTCTGCCCAGCAGTGATTTGATAATGACTTACATGCATCATGGAGCCTGGGGGATAAATATTCTCTGTTGTTCGCTCTTACTCCGGTCAGGCAGGCACTGGGGGTGGAGGCTGAGGTGTGGGGTCTGCATGCTTCCAGAAGACGAAGGGGGAGGTTTTCCTGTGCAATGGTCTCTTCGTTCACAAAGATAAACCAGTTTTATCGGTTACCCAAAAATAGAAAGGAGTTGATTTTCTCAGTTAAGCACGATCAGGAAACCGGAGTGTAATTGTCAGGTGAAAGAATCACCGTGGGAATGTGACTTTTGACTTGGCTTTGGAGTCCGAGACGCAGAAGTTTAGCCTGAGTCCCTGGGTCCTGACAGAAAGCCATTATGGGCTGCAGAGTTTATCAGGTGTGTAGAGAGTCTTTATGAAAACCTTAGGGGAGAACAAGACAGGAATATTCTTCTTGAAAGGAATTAAAAAGTGTTAGCAGTACAACCTAATTTTCTGTGAAAGGTCCATCAAAGTGTAGGTCCCTTTCCAGTTGAACAGGAGGTTAAGAGCTGGAGAAATACTTGTGAATGTTGTTGAAATTGTTTTCTCTTTCCTTGTGCACAAACTATGGGCTCTGCAGGTGCCCAGCTGGGTGCTGTCTGGGGTAGGCAGGTGGTGCTGTGAGTGGGGGACCCCTCCTGGTTTTCTGCGGGCTTGGAAACCCCATGCCTTATAGCACAGGATGCCACATCTACTCTTCTTGATAGGATTTTGTCTTGTTTTGAAAATTAACATCTAGGGAAGGGAAAACTGACTCTCTTTTTGGTGTCCAGATCTGTGAGTTTTCTTTTGCTTATTGGCAAGCTGCTTATCCACACCATGGAAGGGTCTGTTCAAGCCTTTGCCAGGTTCTTCATGGGGATGCCGTCTGTCCTTTGTTAGAAGTTTGGTTTGAAAACACTTTCTCCTGGTCGCTAGCTTAGTTTTTATTCTGTTAGGAGTGCCTTTTTCAGAACAAATTTCTAAATTTTAAAAAAGTCCACTTTTTTTTTTCATGGTTCTATTCTTTGCTAACCCAAACTCATGACGATTTTCCCCTGTGTTCTCTTCTAAAATTTTAGTTTTGTTTTACATTTAGATCTAGTATCCATTTTGAGTTAACTTTTGTAGAAGCTGTGAGTGTTAGGTTGATTTTTTTTTTTTTTTTTTTTTTACATATAGATGTCCATTTATTCCAGCACCGTGATGAAAACTCTTCTTTCTCTATTTAATTCATTTTGCACCTTTGTCAAAAAGCAATTAGTCATATTTGTGTCTATTTGTAGGTCTGTTTGCCAATACCACATTGTGTCGATTATTGTTAATTTTGTGATAAATCAGGTAGTATGAATCCTCCAACTTTATTCTCTATCAATTTTTTGCTCTTGTAGCTCTTGTGACTTTTCATATAACTTGTAGAATTAGCTTGTGTATATCTAAAAAAAAATTCTGCTAGGATTTTAATTTGATCACGTCCAATCGATCCATTAATTTGGAGAGTATTGACATCTTTATTATGCTGAGTTTTCCATTCCATGGACACGGCGTGTGTCTCAATCTGTATGGATCTTTTTTTATTTCTTTCTTCCCCATGTTGTACTTCTCAGCATATAGGTTCTCCATGATCCTACAGATCCCATACACATTTTGCATGTTTTGTTAGATTTATAGCTAAATACTTCTTGTTTATGTAACGACTGTGAATGATACGTAAATGTAAGATGTTCTTAAAATTTTAGTCCCAAATATTTGTTGCTAGTATATAGTAATATGATTTGATTTTGTATGTCGTGACCTTGCTAAAGTCAGTTAATAAATCTAGAAGTTAATTTTGTAGATTCCTGGGCGCCTGGGTGGCTCAGATGGTTAAGCGTCTGCCTTCGGCTCAGGTCATGATCCCAGGGTCCTGGGATCGAGTCCCGCCTTGGGCTCCCTGCTCCTTGGGAGCCTGCTTCTCCCTCTGCTTCTCTCTCTCTCTCTTTCTTTTCCTCTGTCTCTCATGAATAAATAAATAAAATCTTTAAAAAAAATTTGTAGATTCCTTGGGATTTTCTATGTAAGCTTTTGATTTGACTCATTTTTCTTTTTTTGTTTTTAATTTCTTTGATTTCTGGCTTTCATTATTTCTTTGCTTTTTACTTGTTTTGGGTTTATTTATATATATTTTTTTCTATCTTCTTAAGCTCGAAGCTTAGATTAGTGACTTGAGACCTTTCTTTTCAGATAGAAACCTTTAATGCAGTCAGTGTGCGACTAATCACTACTTTGGCTATATTGCACACATTTTGTTTTTCATTTTTGTTCAGTTGGAAGTATTTTTTACTCTCTCTTGAAAGTTCATGGTAGGTTTGTGCAGTTCATCCAAATCTCATATTAGCTCATTTAGCAATCAAGATTCATGCAGGCTTCCTTCCAAATTTTCCCTCCTAATAATCTCACTGTGTGGTGACCAGTCTTTAGCAATGGTGGAGCTTGACATGCAGGTGGTTGACGCATGGCATGTGGATGATGGAGAAGTTGTTACCGTGGGAGAATTTGAATTCATGTGCCATGGGGACAAGGGTTTTATGTTTTGTATTCTGCTGTTGCCAGGTCGGGGGAACACGGCCTGGCATGTAGCAAGTGTGGAAGGGAAGTATAATTTCACTTTTGTGCTTTTCCACCCTGACCCTTGGCTTCTCTGAGCTGCTTCGCTCTGCAAGCTAACCTGCATCATGACCCCACGTGCAAGCCAGTTTTATAGTTTGATTTAGACTTTGGTTACTGCTTATTTTTTCTTATTTTATATGAAGTGGGTTTTTTTCTTTCTTTGTGCTTCTTTTTCCTCTATGATTGGGATGTACAGTGCCAACACATGTTACTTTGTAAAGATTAAAAAATTAACTTTAAACACCTGTGTACTCAAATATCCAGCAGAGGTTTCTTGATTCCAACAGCCTCAGTGAATAACATGTATTTTTAATAATTGCCACATACTATGTGCCGGGATTATGTGCCGGGACTATCCAGATGTATCCAGATGTTTTATTCCCAACAGCTCGGTATTTTTGGCTTTGCTTGCAAATGAGTTTGCACACAGGAAGCCTCAGCATGTTTGCTGCAGGAACTCCTACAGCTCATTGGTCTCACAAAGAGAAATAATGATTCTATAAAATTATCTGAAATAACTAGCCTATCACGTGTCTTCCAGTATATCTGCCCTTCTTTCTCCTTCCCACCCCCCCAAATCCTTCAAATTAACAGCAGTCGTTTTTAGAACTGAACCATTATTTTAGAAAACAGGATTAAAATAAATAAACGTTTGTATATATGTATGTGTATACATGTATGTATATTTATAATTTGAAGATAAAATGATTTAAAAATCTTGGCACATTCTGTCTCTTGACACCGACAAGAGGGAGGTCCTGTTCAGCCATTCTCACTCTTTCTAACAAACTCTGTCTCTCGTTTGTTTTCCATTACTTGGCCAGATGGGGCAAGTGAAGAATGTCATTGGAATCATTAACTTAGTCACCACTTTGTTTTCACTTTTTGTTTGTTTGTTTAAAGATTTATTTATTTATTTCGGGGGGGGAGAGAGAGAGAGAGAGAGAGAGAGAGCACGCGCACACACACGGCGGGGAGGGGCGGAGGGAGAGGATCTCAGGCCAACTCCAAGCTGAGCAGGGAGCCCAACACATGGCTTGATCTTATGACCTGAGATCATGACCTGAGCTGAAACCAAGAGTTGGATGCTTAACCCAGCGGAGCCACCCAGATGCCCCTGTTTTGACCTTTAAAAAAGTTTCAAAAGTGAGGGGCGCCTGGGTGGCTCAGTCGTTGGGCGTCTGCCTTCAGCTCAGGTCATGGTCCCGGGGTCCTGGGATCAAGCCCTGCATCGGGCTCCCTGCTCCACGGGAAGCCTGCTTCTCCCTCTGCCACTCCCCCTGCTGTGTTCCCTCTCTCGCTGTCTCTCTCTGTCAAATAAATAAATCTTTAAAACAAAAAAAGTTTCAAAAGTGAAAACAGAACTGTTATTTACCTAATCTTTCATTGAGCAAACATTTAGTGGTGGGGCTGTTTACTACCCTCTACTGATTGCCTGGCCCATCGTAGGTGTTAATAAATATTTGCTGGATGAAGGAATGGGAATAAAACCCTGGACCCTTTGCGTGGTGTTCCGAAGTTCTGAGGTCAAGATTGGGTGCAGGTGAGAGCCACAGTTGGGGCGGGGGGTCCTTGCTGAGCAGTAGCACGGCTCCAGTCAGATTCTGGGTCTCCTGAAGGTCAGGGTGACTCTGTGCTGTGTTGTAGTCCACCCGAATGTGGAGGGCGGTGCGGCTCCTCGCTTCAAGGAGGAGGAGCGGCGGGCTTGCATCACCATGCCTGACCGTCTGGAGAAGTAGCTGGCCGGGCACGTGGCCGGTTTGCTTTGCCCGGAGTCGCCTGCAGAGATGCACTCCTGAGGCTCAGAGACACCAAGCATTTCCCTCCAGGTGATGTATCTCATGTTACGACCAAGAACCATTTCTTGGACGCAACAGTTTTTATATGTCTTCCCTCATTCCCTGCCCTTAGTGAGACAAGACGTGGCCATGGGCCCAAAAGAGTGGTAGCAATGAGGCCATGTTGCCACAGACAGAAGGGTCCCAGGTCCACCTGCTTCCGCTCCCTGAGCAGGTGGGTGCGTGTACGGATGTCACAGTCTCTTCTGCCTGAAGAAGAGCTCAGCACAGAGCTGGCTAACACGCCTTCAGCAGCTGGGCCAGAGGGAGAGTGCCTTCCAGGGTACTCCCTATACCTTATAAAGCCATCAGCTTAGAGGGACGTTAGGAAGGTTCCTGACAGCCGTGAAATTCCAAACATGGGAATGATTGCTTTGTTACATAAAGCATTCGTTCCAGCTTCAAAAGAAGAAATAGTCCTGACACCAGGAATGGAAAGCATCCTGCTAGGCTGGTCTGTTTACCCTGAATGATCCCAGCGTGGAGGTAGCTCGTGGCATGCGGTCCACTCTGGGGCACGTCCGGTCACCTGGAGATCCCATGGCTGTCCGTGCTTTCCCATCTCGGTCAGGCATCACAGGGCGGGTGGCTCTGCACAGATCCCCGGGGGGCCCGAGTTTACGGAGTGAGGTCCAGTCGGACAGACAGGGGCCCTGCGGTGTCCACTTCAGTCTGGCATTTGCTTGACCTTCCCTTTTCTAGGACTTGAGGTTTGTCTGGGAGTCTGGGCTATGGTATGAATAAGAGGATGCCTCCTTTGGGGAACAGGAGAGTGATCTCAGCGTTACTCAGCTGTGTATTGGTGGTTTTGATTTACTTGGGTTTTCATTTTTTAAATTTAAGACTTGTCTGCAAATCTTTTCTCTTTGTAACAGAAAACATGAATTTAATGTCTCCTGCTGAATTTTAAGTCTTAAAGAGCTTCTTTAAGGATAATAATTTAAATACTTTTGATAAAGTGGAAAGTATTTCAAAAGATCACTTTTATTTTCTCCTCACCGAAGAGAGATGATTTCTGCACTTTTCTGTCCTGTGTCCTTACTCCTGAAATGAAAGGGTGTTAGGTGGACAGGTGTCTCGAGCTCAGAAGCATGGAAATACACCATTTGGGTTGTATGTGGCAAATCCTCGAGCACGGGGTCCTGTGGTCGGTGTCCTGGGACATTAACATGGTCTTTCGCTTCTGCGGTGAGCGAGCATTCACCAACCTGCTGTCAGCTGCGGCACGGTCCTTGGGGCACCACAGATGTTAAATAAACTCTCGCTTCGACACGTGACGGGGAGGATGGCTCCTCTCAGACAGCCTTGTGCCTCAGATTTACAGTTTTACCCTGAAGGCTGTGTGCTCATTGCAGATCCGGGGTGATCCTGGATCAGCCCTTCAGCCTGAACTGATGGAAGATGATGGAGAACCCGTGTTGTCATGGTGACATGGTGGCGCTGACCGTAGGTGAGCCTGGGGCGGAGCCCAGGGAGCGGTCCCGGAGGGCAGACTTGTGTGTACAGCCAGCCCTTGGGTCCATCCTGTGTGTGCCACCATCTTTTTTCCTTCTGCCCACCATCTTTCTTCCATGTATCAGTCATTGATCTCCTCTTGCTTTCTCAACCTACCTGCACAAAAATCATCACTGGATGCTTCAGAACCAAGGGCCAAGGAAGAGCCCCCGGCTAGAAAGTCTGCTTATATAAATTTGCAGAGAGAGGTCATTACCACTAATCCGTGGGACTGCTGTCTACCAGTTGCTCAAGTAGCTGCAGAGTTGCAAATAATGGACTTTCTCCACGCAAGAGAAAAGTAGCAAGGGCATTTTCAGCTGTGATGCTTTGGGTGCCCAAATGACCCTGGCCCCTTGCCACAGGCACTGGATCGTCTTGGGGAGCACGCACTCCAGCTGTTGTCCCAGACACGTTAATCACGGGATCATGGAGGATTCCCCTCCAGTGACCCTCTGTTTGCCCTGCGGATGCACGCGGCTCCGGCCGGCTGGTTACTGGAGTCGCTGTGACATCCGTGCTCAGTGCAGGCTTGTGAACCAGTGGGACTGGGGCTCGGCTCTGCAGGACGCTGGCCCGTGAAGGCTTCACGCCCTGGGTTTGAGGCTAAGCCACTCGAATATGTGACAAACTGTAAGCAGCCGTCCAGGCCTCGTGAGGAAAGCCCAGCCATGGCTGGAGCCCAAGGCTGGGAGGGCCCTGACGCGGGGGGCATGTCCTGGGCAGGTGGCGGGGTCACCAACCACATCCACGTCTGCGGGGTGTAAGGTTCCAGGTGTGGCTTTGATGGGAAGTCATTTGAGATTTGGTCAGTGTGTTTTCTTCGTAGATCTGGGGCCCTGGGCGAGAAACATGAGCACGATTGGTGTCTGTTTCTTACCCATGAAACCTGTTGTCACAGGACTAAAGGTATTCAGGGTCATGAGACTGGCTGGAAGCTTGTGTGGGCGCTGTGGTCCGGGTTGTGGTGCACACGAGGGAACGCAGCTATGTGCCCGGCAAGCCTCCTTTGCAAAAAGAGTCCTCAAACTGCATTTGTAGTTGGCAACCCCTGATTTAGATGACGTTACCGATTAAAAAGTGTCTGTCTTTCCACACTTGTGGGTTTTAAGAGCTGTTAGCAACCTGGGGTCTCTGAGAGTGGTATCTGGAAATCCCCTGTGAGCCGGTTGCTTCTGAGCATGGTTTCATAGTGGGGCCAACATGACTCGCCCGCTCGGAAGCAGGGACTCCTCCCGCTGCCAAGCCCTTTCCGCGTGGGGCCGGGAACTGTGTGGACGTGCCTTTGCGGGACTGACACTGACCTCTTCCGATTCCACGGACAGTCCTGGTTTCACCAGGAAAGGACTTGTTTTCCTGAGGCCTAAGGTCTTAATAATTGGAGCTTCCTGAAATAAGACAGTAAAAACCGAGTTTCCTTTGAGGTTGTCCTATGCCGAAAGTTAAGTGAGGACCTCCTCCTCCCATACTTACATGTTCCTCTGGGACTTTTTTAAAGATTTTATTTGAGAGAGAGAGCAAGAGAGTGCATAGAGGGACAGTGAGAGGGAGAAGCAGGCTCCCCCCTGAGAGGGGAGCCCGACTCGAGGCTTGATCCCAGGACCCCGGGATCATGACCTGAGCTGAAGGCAGACGCTTCACCAACTGAGCCACCCAGGTGCTCCTGCAAATGTATTTCTAGTCCTTATTTATTCATTCATTCAAAGTAATCTCTACGTCCAACATGGGGCTCAAACTCTAAGAGTCGCATAATCTACTGACTGAGCCAGCCAGGTGCCCCATCTGAGACATTTTTAAAACATGAGCTGAATTTTGGGTGCAGTGTAAACCGTGAAAGGTGCTGGCTTACCCAGGCTGGGACTCGGGCCTGGAATTGTGCAGAGCTGCTGGGAGGACGGGGGATGGCCGGGGAAGGGGGCTGCTCAGGACCGCTGTGGCCCCACGGTCCGCCGTCTCCTGTGTGCCCCTCTGCCCGGCCCTGATGTCCCGGCCCCTCCCTTGCGGGGAGCAGACAGGCTCTGAATTGGGGAAATGCGGCCCTGAGCTGCGGAGGGTGAAGGAGCAGGAAATGAACTGGTTCCTCCCTGGCACTGTGCTCAGAGAGCAGTGGGGAGAGCCTACGGAGTGAGAGGCAGGGAGCCCATGGGGAGCTGCTTCTCGGGGTCCGTGGGGCTGGGAGAAGCCTCCTGCGTCTACTGCCGTGTCCTCTAAGGGTAGAGGGTTCCTCCCTCTGAGCAGGACTGGGAGCTTCGCTGTCCCCACCTCTGACCCCTGACCCCGCCTCCCCCGCGTGGTCCCCCCTAGCCACACCACTTCCCTATCGCGGTGGTGTTTCTTCTGCAGGTTGGTTTTACGCTGTTTCCTCAAAGATGTTTTCTTGTCTTTAACATGACAAGAGGTGTACTGGTCGTGGGCAGGAATCAGAAGGTGTGACCCGTGACCAACACTTCTCAGCCAGTGTCCTAATTCGCTAACTTACTCCTTTTTCCTGAAATTGCAAACACGCTCCAGAGTGTGTGTGCACATGGGGTTTTTGGTTATTGAGATTTTAGGCACCTTTTTAAAGTAGGGAATTTGAGAGGTGCCTGACTGGCTCAGTTGGTTAAGCATCTGCCTTCGGCTCAGGTTATGATCCCAGGGTCCTGGGATCAAGCCCACATTGGGCTCCCTGCTCAGTGGGGAGTCTGCTTCTCCCTCTGACCCCCCCATCTTGTTCGTGCTCTCTCTCTTGCTCACTGTATCTCAAATAAATAAATAAAATCTTTAAAAATAAATAAATAAAATGGGGGATTGGATGGAGCATGTCCAAAAGCAGCCAAGCAGCCTCGGTGCTGAGGGTGGGTGTGGGCCCAGCTGTAGTGCGTGTTCACCGGAGGGTGAACGGATGTTTTCCACAGACTTCTGTTGTTTAAAACAAGGTATGCGTTTCATGGGGCACACACGACTCACAGTGGGAGCTGTGAGTTTGTTGGGTCAGTCAGCAAACACTCAGGGTGCTTTATGGTTTGCTCAAATTTAGTGAGCGTATGTCATCAGAAAAAGCAAATTCACCAATCTGCTGTATTTTTATTAAAACTTGACTGTTTAGCTCTTCTGGGAATGATGGTTTGATCAGAATATTGGGGGGAAAAACACTACAAAATATTCAAGAGCAGAACCAGCATTTTGTGTGTATTAGCACTTAAAATTAGAAAAGGCTGTTGTGTGTTCCATGGGTTGCTTTGTCCTAGGTACTGAGCACTTGGGGAAAATGTCAGTGTGTATACGCCTTGCTTTTCTGCGTGTGAACCTCTGGCTTTAACATTTCCATTTTTGCTTTAAGGATGAGCACCTTGCTCACATACTTTGGATTTCTGTAGTTCCCACATTCTCTTGCTTTATTTCATGTTTCATTTGGTCTGAGTCACTTATTTTCATAAACACCCGAGCAGTTTGGTGTCCTTGGGACTGCCCAGCGGGGTTGGTCAGTGGAGGAAGATGCTGATCAGCAGCGGTTTGGGTGGCTGTCCCCAGCATCGATGCCTGCAGTGTCCCTTCGGCTAAGCTAGTGAGAGCCATGCAGACTGGAAGGCTTTCTGCTCAGCTGGTGTGAACAAGATCACAGACTAATTCTGGGTCCTGTGAGGGCCGAGACCCCCGCAGGGAGGGGCTGGGACAAGCAGGAGCCTACCAAGGATTTTTATGTAACTTAAATGACTATTTGAGGGCAGGGGAGGGCCAAGGTGAATGACGAGGTCCTTCATTCTTTAAATTATAATTAAAAGGCAAACAGAAGATACAAAAGATGTAACTTGCGGCATCTTACAATCTGAAGAGCGACCCACTTGTCACTGAGGCCATTCTGAATGTCTCTTTCCTTCTCTTCCAGGTGACATCACCCAAAAAGGGTATGAAAAGAAGAGGTCAAAACTCATCGGAGCCTACCTGCCCCAGCCTCCGAGTACGTACCCTCCATGAGTACATAAAGCATCTGATTTTAAGAGTTCAGTGTAACATGCAAGAGAAACCGCTGAGTGCAAACCCTTTCTCACGGCCAGTCTGCACAAAGGTCACACTTCTGATGTGGCGCTGGCCACATCAGGACTCCTCTGTGATTGCACATGTTTTGTGGACCCAGGAGGCACATGGACTCTTCTGTAAATGCGCCTAGCTTAATAGGTATTTCATCTACAGAAGGCAAGAATACCTTGATTACTCTAAAATGCTTATTATAAACAAATATGAGAGCACTTAAGATGTAAACATGACTTTTGGTTTAGTGAATTAAAAATTATTGCCATTGACTCTAGTTTAAATTAACCCAAGGTTTTTGTTGCTGTCATATGAGGGGGCAGATCTAGAACCTAGAGTACCCCACATGGGGCTCTGACTTGGTAAAGGTTGGTTGTGTTCTGAAACGTGATCATAAAATGCTGTGGATTCTTCCCTGAAGTACAAAGTCTGTCTCATTCAAGTGTTTCCTGGGTGCAGGTTTGTAGAATCTCTGTGCACTTGACCTGCATTCTGCACATTTCAGGAGAAAACATGCTCCCAGGCTGGAGTTGTGGCCCTTTAGTTCTGATTGAAGCGTAGTTCAATTGGAGATGACCCTGAGAATCTGCTAGGTTTTAGGAATGGATTAAATCTGACCCAAGTCCTCAATGAAGAAGGAAAGCAACCTAAATTTTACAGGTGCTTCCCGAACTCTATAGTTTCCACTGTTGAAACGACTTGTTTCAAGCCCAGCTCAGGAGTTTCTGGTAGAGAGGTTTACGTCTGCAGGTGCGCACGGCGCACAGACCCGCTCTGTCCCTCTGCCCTCCTGTGACACCCCTAGCTAGTGTTCCGTTAGCACGGTGTGGGGTGGTTCGCATAGCTCACAATCCAGGGAACTGAATTTATGTGTGGAGTTTCTGTTGTGCTTGTAGTTTTGTTTTTGATTTTGTGTATTTTTCTTTCTTTGCTTGATATTTGAGAAAGTTAAGGTGAAAGTGGACCTGTTGTGTTGGCCTGACTTAGCCGTTGGACTGGATTTCCCTTTTGCCTGGCTTCTGGAAGGAAGCAGCTCTGTTCTATTTGGTGAATTTAAAGTGAGTCTGATTTTTGGCTGGCGGACACCCACGTGTGGAAGGCTTTCAGAGCAGATGTGGGCAGATGACCAGACGGTCTTCCAGCAGGACTGCCAGGCTGATGGCAGACTCCGTGGCGGTCCGTGTGATTCCTTCCTGCAGGGACTGCCCCCACGTCTCTGAGGAGGGCTGCAGGGGCGGACTGTAGGCTCCTGACATTGTGGGCTTTTAGTTTCTGGGACCGAACAAACAGAAGTGAAACAGAAACAGGTCTGTGCGTCCCCGGGAGACGCTGTTGAGCCGCAACGGTGCGGAGGATGCGGCTGACCGTGCTGGCTGGGCGTTGAGGGTGGCCCCGTGTCGCGTGGTCCTTTGGTGTTCTTTGTGCTGTTCTGCATGGGGGCGGCAGCTCTGCTCAGTGCTGTAACAAATTTAAAAAAAAAACCAAAAACCGAAAGTTTGCATTAATTAGTTTTTCTCAACTTGTTACAGCAGCGAACGGAGCTGCCGTGGTCCGGTGTAGACTGCAGCACAGTGAAGGAGCCCCAGGAAGAGCGCTGCACTCCGGCAACATCGGGGTGTGTGACATCCGAGAAGCCGCGGTCAGAGAGCGGGCGGCCAGCACCGCGGGGAACCGGCCGCTGTTTTACTTTCGCTTCGGTGAGCGCACTCCACTGAGAGAGACCCCGCGCAGGGCCGGAGGCCGACCCCCCACACCTGCCGTGCCGTGAACTCCCCCTGTGGGCGACGTTGGCGGGTTTTCCCACACAGCTGCGTGCAGGTGCAGGCGGGGTTCCGGGCAAGCCCCATCCTCCCAACGGGCTCACGCGACTCACCGGAGGCCACGTGTCCAGTCCCCGCACCCCGACTGTCCCGCTGCCTCGGGGCCCAGTCTTTTCTCTGAAGATATATTACTGGGTGTTGTACAACCCTATTTTCACAGTTGGGGCACCACTTAGAAACACTTGAGAAAGAAGATTGCATGACAAACCCTAAAATTCTTGTTGCAAGGGTTGGTCTTCCGCTACCGTGGGGGTCTGGTCTCCTCAAGGGAGTATTGGGCCGCCCTGGCCCTGAGCTCTGCTGGGGAGCGAGGTCCACACAGCAGCACGATCCTGTTTCCAAAGGGAAGTAGAAAAATCGAACCAGTGATCGTACAGTGTATTCTCAGAGGTGATGGGCCTATTCGGAGACTACAGTTACTTTCGTGGGCAATCTTTTAAATATAAGAAGCTCAAAGAATGAGTTCAACACATCTTTCAGTACAAGAAAGTGAGCGTTGGTACGCTTTAGGTCTATCTTTAGGAATTTATCCCAAAGAAAGGCCATTATTTGAAAATCATGAGGAAATAGAGAGAGATGTTTAATGTTGCATTGGCCTTAGGGTGTCAGACGAGGCCTCTGCTGGGGCTCCAGTCCCTCTTCTCTGGGCCCCTGTTGGGGAGGGGCAGGTGGGTGAGGGGCTAGTGGAGTCGGGCTTGAGCCACGGGGTCCGCTTCACAGTTCGCAGGAGCCTCCCGCACCTGACTGAGACGTGAGGAGGACACAGCCTGCTTGGGGAAGCTGCTCTGGGGGCCTTGTGTCCCGCCCCCTCCCCAAGCCCCCTGGGAAGGGAAGGCGGGTTCCCCACGGTTCTAGACTCAGGAGAGCAGATTCCAGCCAGTTTTGCAGTTTTCACTGCTAGTCATTATTTCTGAGAAATCGTGTGAACCGCCATTCATTCTGTAGAATGAAGTAGCACGAGAGCAGAGGATCCGAGTCCGAGCTTGCTTTCTTGACGCGCCCAGTCTGAGAAGTGACGCTTTTGGGCTAGGATCTCACGAGAAGCGTCTCGTGTGTGGTCAGTCACCTTATCCTGCCGAGCATGTTCCTGTAAGGGCATTTGTGTTTTGTGAACCTTTTTTTTTTTTTCAACATTATTTGTCAGAGAAAATATTAACACTTCTAGAAAGTATTACAAAAACATTTCTAAGATGTCGTTTGGGACACACAGTTCTGAATTAGAGTGGCTTGTCTGGACATTTGTGAGCACTTGGGTCGGAGTCCTAGGTGTTAGTCCATCCCAGGGAACGTGCTCCGGAAGCAGTCTGTCTCCTGGTTTTCCTCTCTGGATACCTGGTGGTACCAGGTTCCCCAGAAGATATGTTGTCTTTGGGGAGTGCAATGTTGAGTGCTTCCCTAAATCTAGAGGAGAAAAACTGTGCTGGGAGCTAGAAAGGAAAGAAGGAGTCAGGAAAATACACTAAAAATCATTTTCAAGGAGAAAATATTACTTAAGACTGACCCATTGGGTCTTGGTCCTAGTGTCTCTTTCAGTAATCCCCAAACCTGATAAAACTTTAAAAACAGAAACAAACCCACTCACTGCCAGTCTCTGTGGGCACATCTGAGCACGAGAGCTGGCTTCGACAACCGAGTCCCTGCTGCTCCTGGGACGAGGCCATGCCGCCAAATTCCACTGTTACCTAAATAGCGAGAGTTCCCTGGACCAGAGTCCCTGTTTCTCACAGCGCATATGTTAGGGGATTGACTTTGCCTGTGACTCTGTGCGTGTTTCTCCGTGGAGGGTGGTTTCTGTAGGGCCGGTCCCATGTATGCCTATCTTGCTTTTCCGTCAACGGCCGGGTGGTGTTGTGTTCAAGGATTTCCCATGACTGTATAGTTACAGAAATCTTGGTGGATTCCACTCATGAGACCAGAGGGCAAGTCTGTCTGCTCTCTTCCTGCTCCCTGGGAATTGGCCGTGGGATGCGCGTGAACAGCCTCCTCGGCGGAAGGACCTCTCTTGGTGAGGGCGAATTGACCACGTTCGTTCCTGCTGAAGGACGCCAAGGGCCCCGCGCAGAGCATAGCCGAGTCTGCGTCAGAAGGTTTTGCACACAGAAGCCCTGGCCCCTCTTCAGCATCGCAGGCCCTCCTGCTGCTGGACGGTCCCGTGCTCCGTTTCCAAGGGTGGCACCTGCTTGCCTTCTCTCTGCACCAGCGCGTGGTTCGAAGCCCAGCTCCAGTGTCACTTCTGCAAGGGTCCCTGGGGTTAGGACAGGCCCTCTGGTCCCGCTCCTCACAACTTCCCACTTCTCCCCAAGGAGGTAGGCGCTTCCAGATATTTGCGGAAGGATGAACCAGTAACCATCTGCACGTTACAGACCGGCTGCTAGGGTGTGGATGCCCTGTCAAATCCCTGCTGGTGGCAGGTAGGGCCCTGCCCTGCGTCCTCCTGGCCACAGCCCCCACGTGGGCACCAGGCCAGTGTGTCCAGCAGGTGCTGTTGCTCACGGGCTCTGGTGGAGTAGGGAGCACTCAGAGCCGGCCCCGCCGAGGGCCGAGCCATCATGTCCGCGCGGTGCTCAGCTCTGTGTCATGCCCCGAGCATCCAGGCAGACGGACCCCTTGGTGCTGGAGTCATCTCCACCGTGAGCACAGCTTTGTTTTGATTTCCGATCTGGATACTTGTAGATGGTGACACATAGTGCTCCTCACTGTTCCCGTATCTGAGAGGTTAAAGGAGAACACGATTTGGGGCCTCTGCACATTCTAGTCAACTGAATTGTATTTTATGATCATTAATCCTGGATTTTAGCTCCGCATCCCCTGGTGTTCGGTGCTCTAACTGCAGACACACTGTCCTGAAGTCGTTTTACCTGGGACAGGCCCGTACAGAGGCGGCAGCATCTGAAGCCCAGCTGCCAAGGCTCCTGCTGGGTCCCCAGGTTTGTGAAGGAGTCTCCTGCAAGGGACAGAGTTCAGAGCTTGTGAATTGTGCCCTTCCTGGTCTCCTGGATGATGAGGCATGTTCTTGGCTTGTGTTTAAGGGTGCAAACTGCAGTCAGGTGCCATTTGAGACTCAGAGAAGAAAGTGTGCGGGTGCCGTGGCCTCCTGAGCTGCCGCTGGCCGGGTCTCTGCTCCTCCGGTGCCCGCTGCACACCGGGTCCGTGTCTTCATTCTGCAGCAGGAGTTAGGGTCTCCCAGAGTGCAGTCCTGGGCCCGGAAGCCACGTTGGCCCATCCCCACCAGGGCTTGAGGGACAGGTTCCTTGGGGACCACCCCCACTGAGGGGTCACGCCATGCTGTCTGTTCATGACGGACGGGGTGTCAGGTGCAAGCTTAAACCCCAGAAGAGAAAACGGGTCTTTAAATCAGGTTGCCGGTCTATGACTTGGTGTGAATCCTTTCCAGATGGACTTGCTGTGGGAGCTGAGCCTTCCTCAGCGAGAGGTGAAACACCCATGTCCTAGGTGAGCCACCCACGGTCATGATCTCGGTACACAGTTTGCTCCTCTCATTGGCTGAGCTCTTGTTCTAGCACACGCAGCTGTGGGTTTGGTCAGATGGATTTCCCGTTATTCTTAGTGGTGTCCTACCAGCCGAGTTCCTGCTTCCCCATACCGGGGGTGATGGGAGCCGAGAAGCCTCCTCCTGTGCAAGCTTCTGCAGCCTGAGCAGAGCCGGTAGTGGGGTCTGAGTGTCCACCTGGGCAGCGAGAAAGACGTCTGCTTTGGAACTGGCTCGTGTGGACATCTGAAAAACGCAGACATTTGCAGCCCCGCTCCTGACCTCGTGCACTCATTCCCTTCTGAGCTTCTGTTGTTACTCGGTGAGGAAAGAGCGAGCATTGGTGCACGTCAAGCTCTCTAAAGTTCCAGATCTTCTGCACTTTTCCACAAAATGAGTCTCTAATCAAACTACAGTATATTGACAGGACTATGGTTAGCAAATTTGCACTGATTTTCAGCAAGAACTTCGGTTATGAGAGGCAGAAACAAGAATCAGGCTGACGGTTGGGGCAGCTGTGGAGGTGATGGAATTTTTTTCTGTGCTGTGTTCTCATCTGAGTCCATACAGAGCAAACGTAGTAAGGTTCTCATCTTACGTAATGACGGTACTGCGTATCTTCTGCAAAGGCTTGATTGCACTTATTTTAGAAGTAAGTGCCGCTATGTGAGAGTTAATTAGGTACTAGAGGAGAAGGGGACAATTCAGAAATCGTTTTTGTGTAGACTTGAAACATGGAAGAGCCCTCCGCAATTTCACCAGGTTCCTGAAGCTGGATCCACGTGTGTAGGAGCCCCAGGGAGGCTGTGAGTCCTGCTGGGCCCTGGGATCCACGGGCGCTGAACGCGACAGGGGACAGGACCAGAGAGGCTTGGGTTCCAGCAAGGGCCCGAGGGGACGTCACTCACGTGTGACTATGTCCATGTCTACTCCCCAATGTACACGGAAGCTGAGGTAGCGCCTGAGACATTTGCCCAGTTCCACGCGGACTAAGAATAAGACCAGAAATTGGATCAAGGTCTTCTAGTTTTGAATCCCATATGCATTTTTACTGAAGTCATCTTCCACAAATCCTTCGTGATCTCTTGAAACTATGTGGAAAACCACAGCGTTCTTATGTATTTCCCTTGCTCTCTGAATTTAGAAGTCTTGATGTTTTCTAGAACATTTGATACCCGGATGAGCCAGGGTGGTCTACACGGCAGGTGTCCTGGCCCGAAGCACACAGCATGTCAGAGCCACAGAGCCCCTGTGGCCACATTCCTGGGTGTATGTGAGGACTGTCATGGTTTCCAGTGTCTGGTACTGGAATTGGTGGGGTGCTCAGGGGACAGCACTGTGTTGTTAGGGATTTCCTTTGCAGAGTCCTTTCTTCGTCATGTGTTGGAAGCAATTGGAACGGACTCGCGTGTGGCTGTCCAAGGACGTCTCTGGCAGAGGGCCGGGGTCCTGGGCTTGGTTACTGTCTCCCTGCCTGGCCACCTTCCTCTTTCCTCTTGGGCTCCTCGGGTTCCTTCCTCTTGAGCCCCTTTGTGGTTCTCGAGGGAAAGAGAACTCTCACTGAAGGCCATGTTTGAACTGACGCCTGGCGGGAGCCTCGCAAGGCCCAGCGCACGCTGTGAAGACCGGCCGTGTTGGTTCAGGAGCCCTCCCCGAGCTCCTCCCGTGGGCCGGGGCAGTGTTGCCTGGGGAGGGGATGAGCAGATAGACGTCCCGGCTCCCGGGTGAGAATCCGAGGAACACGTCATTGTCCGCCGACCTCACAGCTGTTAGCTGCCCTGACTTCGTTCCTGGGCAGCAGTCTGTCCTGGGAAGGTCACTGGGGGACGAGTCGTTTGGCAGCGAGATCACGAGGCTGCTTCTCTTCCAGGGACCAGGTAGACTTGCCTGTGTGACAGTGTCACTGCCCCAGTGTGCAGAGCCCAGCAGCCCATGACCTCTGCCCCGAGGACCGAGCCCCCAGCGCACCTGGGAGCCCCGGGAGGGAGCGCCCATCTCAAGGGAAGGGGCAGCTACCCGTGAACATTCAGATGCTACTTAGAATGGCAGGGCTGTGTACAGACGGGAAACTGAGGCTCAGGGTAGCCGGGCTTGAGAGCACGACGTGTCCCTGGTGCCCTGTCCCTCCATTCACGTGGGACCCGAAGCTGCGTCTCTGCCATGTGGTGCTTCGTAAGTGTGGGACGGAGGGCCACTCTCCATCCCCGCCATGTGTTTGCCTGAGAAGGATTAATCTTTGCCCACTGGCTTTGTGTGGTTTTGGAGGGCTCCTCACCTCCCTCAAGACCCCTGGCCTTCTAGTGTCCTCGCTCAGACCCGGTCCCCACATTCTGTTGCCCATGTTCCAGGGGTCCCAAGAGCTGGTTTTCAGTCATGGCAGGAGCCTGGGGCCTCGGCGTCCTGCATCCTGAGCTCTGTGTGTTCTAGTAAAGATGTGTGTGCACGTGCTACCTTAAACACGACGGAAGGACCCCTCACTCATTGCCTCGGGGTCCCCCTGTGCGGACAGGTGGGAAATTCTAATCTGGAGTTGCTGCATATTTGACGGAGGGCTTTTCCTTGTCAGAACATACTTTAAGCTACTTCAGATTTCATTCACAGTGAGGGCAGATAAAAACTAATGACAGAAATGTGCACACCAATATTTTAGCTTTTTAAAATGCCCTGTTGCCGGTGAGCTGTTGAAGGTATTCTCCTTCTGTTAGTTAACCATTTCTCTTAAAACTTGTGTTGTAAGCTGTGTACTTCAGCCTATGAAGGTAAACGTCCAGTGTTTGTGTGCAAAATTAGCTGAGGACCGGCGGCAGGTCCCCGGTCTGTGCGCCACGCCTGTGTTTCCCAGAGGTGCACGGCCACAGGGGACCCACGAGGGGTTAGGGTTAATGGAATTCCCGAGGTCTGTAGTAGGACTGAGGTGGAAGCCAGACTTAGCTGTATGTATAAATCTGCTAGACCTTGGCAGCTTGAACGTGCACATTTAGCTCTGCTTCTTCCCAGAACCGCACCAAGATGCGTCTCTGAGTGGGTGAAGTGTCAGTGCACAGGACGGACGGCTGGGAGAGACAGTGGCAAGTTTTTGTGGTATTGGGGTCGATGATGGGGGTGCCACATGTCGCAGGTGGTGCCACTCTCACAGGCACCAGAGGGAGACGATGAGGCTTGGCATCAAGGAAGCAGGCAACCCACGTCTTCCCCACTCCCCAGAGATGTTTGTTCTCTGGAGAAACGGACCTGAAAACCTCAGGATTTGGGTTACAAGGTACTGAATCTGAGCATGTGCCCCAGAGAGTGAGAAAAGCTCCAGCCCCGAATGATTCACAGGAGACCAGAGGTCTCTTCTGCAGGTAAATGCAACAGCTCAGGTAAAACATCTGCTTGCTGGCGGTAGGTCTGGTGATAACCCCGCCACAGGAGGAGGACAGACTCGCAGCTCCTTCGGTGGGAGTAAAGTAAAAATTGTGAAAGTTGACAGGGGAGAAAAGAAAACAATAAACAGATTTTTCATGAACAGTATACCATCAGAATGACATTTGACTTCTCACCAGTAATTGGCATGAGAAGCCATGAATGCATGTAACTTCCAAATAAATAGATTTATACACATTTTCCAAACTTCAAATTTATCTGTAATTTTGCTTAGATGTCTGGGCAAAAGCCAAGTTCCAGGAGGAAGGGATGCTCTGTGGTGGTTGTACAGCAGGTCTGGACCAGCCAGCCCGGATTAGAGCAGGAGGGGATCCACAAGGAGGGTCTTCAGGGAAAAAGAATACCGAACTAGAAGACTGTCCCCAAGTTGTTGGTGATTGCCCATAGGGGAGAAAGTGTTGGAAAGGGTTTCGGTTCTGTTGGGATATTTTGAAGGAATTAGCAAGAGGTCCATTGAAAACCAAGATGATGGAATCAAAAGATTCAAATATTAACCCAGGAATAATAAAAAAGTCTAAGATAGAAGGGTGTTCACAGCACACTACTGACTCATGATCTAACTGTGGTGCAGTGAGGGTCACACTTCTGTAAAGAAGTCATGTGTTGTCTAAAACGGGCAATGAAAAGGGATCATAAGCTCATGTTTACAAACACGAATAAAAACACCAAATGACCACCACTTGTCATTATGACTTAATAGTACTCCTTGATTTCATAAATTCTGTGCATCTGTTTGATGAAATACAGTAGTTTTTTTTAAAGATCATTTGCAGACTATAACTGGACAGGGTTTGGCAGCTGTGAGCTGCTGTGTCATCAAGAAGTTTAATGATGTATGTTGGTGTACCTGCTGGATGGAGCGCTTGCAGGAGCTCGCCGCGTGACTGTGGCATGGCTGTCTCCTGCACAATTCTAATGCAGTTAACCAAATGCAATTAATCTGCAATTAGCTAACCTATCATGTCATTAACCACAAACATGTCAGCCGGAGCTGAGGTGCGGCGGGTGCCTGGCTGGCTCAGTCGGTGGAGCGGGCAACTGTTGATCTCAGGGTCGTGAGTTCAAGCCTCACACTGAGCATGGAGCCTGCTTAAAAAAAAAGAACTGAGGTGTAGAAATCACTAGCACAAGAGAAATACTACACCTGTGATATAAATAACCCTCATGGGGCCATCACAGAAAACCTAAACAGTTTCTGTTAAAATAGCCATCACTGGTTTACTTTCTCTACCAAGTATTGCTGGTCCTCTTCTGAAGACTCAGCAGTTAATGTTTGATGCCCAGTGCTCCGAATTTCTTTACTTCTGCACTGTAATGTTGAAACCTTTCCTGCTGTACTTAGTTTTATAGAGATGGTGCTTCCTGCTGCTCGAGTTCCCAAGTGTAATCGGTATTGTGATCACCAGATCTAGGTCAGCTTCTGACAAATACCTGTCAAATTAGTTTTATCTGACCATTTCATCCTTTCAGGTAATTCGTCATGGCCATATGGAAATAGAAATTTTTCAGTTATTTCACATCGAGGGGAGTAAGATTTCAGAGTTAGAAATTTTGAATGAACAAAGATGAACATTTATGCCCAGTGCTGGTTACCTGAATTGTAGCGTTAAGAGATCCTATGAGATTTATTGTAAAGGTAACCTTAATGGTAAATGTAATTTTAAATTTCCTCGAGAATGAACATAACCCTTTCTATATGTTTGTTATATAAAGAAGATCATAACTTGATTCTTTGGGCTCCATTTTTCTTATGCCTGTTCTAGACGTGTGTGATATAAGGGAGCCTGTGCTGGGGTCTCTAAAGGGTAGTGTTGGGCGTGAGTCTTCCCCTGCCTGGGACACTTCTCCCTTTCCTGTTCAGTGTCCATGACGTCCCCTGGCCCCGGTCCACGCCCTTGTGTGCTCTAGCTTGGCTGCGGGCATGTGGTGAGTCAGGGCTTCATTCTACCAAATGATTTTACCAAATGAATGAACTCTGGCTGCCAAGTAAAGCCTTACCTTACTTTGCTGTTTCCCTTAACCCAGGGGTGGATCAAGCGTTGCCTCCCGAGCGCCGGGCTCCCGTCACTCCTGCTTCTTCCACTCGCTATCACCGCCGAAGGTCCTCAGGGTCACGAGATGAGCGTTATCGGTCAGGTAAGGCACCAAGGGGTCGTGAGGTCACTGATCTCCCAGTCTGTGATTGTGATGGTGAAGTGGACGGGCAGGTGCATGTCTGCAGCAGCTGCATGGGTGTGAGGCAGGAGTGTGGGACGTTTGAATGTCCTTTGGTTGGTTGTGTGATCACAGGTAATGACATCCTGCCTCCTAAACAAATATACCCTCAGGGGTTCACATTAAAACTCAGTAAACAGTAACTCTTTTCACATTTTTAAAGATAGTGTCTGCTATTTAGAACTTCGTAACAATTAAACAGTAATCTCTCATGAGCCAAATTTTGCTTTTTTTTAGGTGTTATTATTCAGCAGTTTGGTTTTACTTTGTATTTTCTTGGTTGCTAGTATAATTTTTCTCCTTCTCTTTTAAGCCCAGGATTTCTGTTTTTCAAGTAGTTTTTAAAAAAGAAAATCTTTAAACTTTCCTGTGTTTTTTTCTTTCCTTGGTGTTTTATGGTGCTGTGTACAAGAACGCTGTCTTGGTAACCTTTTTTCTATTGTAGTCATCACCCAGGTTTGGTTGGCTTAAATTTCTATCATTAATTTCATTCCATTAATTTCTCTCATCAGAACACTTGTGATTAATATTTTAATTACATTTTGAGAGATTTTTTTCCAACATCTACATTAAAGTTGCTTTTTCCTGCTTCCCTAACTACAGTTTTTAAGGAAAATCATTAGTAAGTGTTGTTGCTGGGACTTCAGTTCAGGGTGGATGTGGATTGCTAATGATGACAAAAGATTAACACTTCACTTTATATTTTGCAGAGCACTTTCACAAGTACTATCCCACTTGGTTTTTACAACAAACAGGTGAAGTACTTACCGCTCCTTTGTGTTGCGGAAGAGGAAGCAGAGGCTGTGGGATGAGGCAGCTCAGGCAGTTGACACCAGGGCTGGGCGGATCGACCATGCTCTTGGTTCTGTTTCATGGCTCCTTCCATTAGTGGGGTGACAAGACAAACCCCCCACCCTTTCCAGTAAGGAGCTGTCTGCCTGACTTCCTGGCTGGGCTCCTTCCTAGGAGGGAGGGAGGGGTAGGGCAGACCTTACAGCATCAGGGTCGTCATCTGGGGAATGAGAGTGAAGGCTGAGTGCTGCCCTTGACCCCCCCCTCCTCCCCAGATGCCTTGATGTGGGGACAGTGTGGGGATGGAATGAAGCAGGAGCTTGTTCTCAACTCCACCTTCTGTTTTCCAGAGATATTAGAGCACCCAGCATGTCTCAGGAGCCCATCCCCTTTCAGGTGTCTGAGAGGCCTCTTTCAAATAGTTAGGCGGGTAGAGGCATGCACACAGGTGCTGTCAACTTACTGTGAAATGCTTCAATTACCTCACTTGTCCGGATACTACCATGTTAGTATTTTATGTATGTACACACGTAGTCACACATACAGCAGATGCAAGTATAGACACATGTAGACATCCAGAATCACACATACCGTAGACACACAGGTAGTGACGCATGCAGACAGACACAAACTCACATGTACAGTAGACACACATGTAAACACACATCCATGCACACACAGCCCCCGTATGGTAGACACGCATGTGGATACACATGTGGACACAGACACATGCATGCAGATATATACAAAGGTGTGTAGGCACACATGTAGACCCAGAGACATGTAAACACACACATGTAGACACAGATACGTATGTGGACCTAGATACGTAGACATGCAGACACACAGGTAGACATGCACATGTAGACACACGTATGGACACCAACACACACAGATGTAGATGTGCAAATACATGTAGACACATGCAGACATGCAGGCACACACATGTATGATCACCAGTATCTTCAGTTCTCACAGAAACCAGCCAGGTGATGTTTTTTCCATTTTATAGATGAGAAACAAAGTTCAGGGAGGTGTGTGGTTGTTAATGATAACACAGTGAGTACCTCATCAAAACAGGATGCAAATCTAGCTTTGTCTGGCTCTATTATCTGACTTCTTACCACACAGAAGTTTGTAACTCGTGTCTTGTTCTAAGCTCTTTCTGTGTTAAATTTTTTTAAAATTTAGATGGAAACTAAGACCTAACACAGTCTGTTTCCTCCATTACCTGTCTTTCCTAATGATGAAGGGTGGGGCTGATAAACCCTGATGTTTTCCTGGCCTTTGCTAAGGCATATTTTCCAAATCCTCCTGGCTGTTTTAGGAGACAGGCCAGGTGCTGGTTGCCTCACCATTTTTCTTTTCAAGTTAAGTCTGAGAGCTGTTAACAAAGTAGGAAATGGTGCTGTCTTGGCCTCAGATGCATCTCCATTCACCCTTGCAGGCTGCCTCCCATCTTGGAGAGTGGAGGAGTAGATGTGGGAGAGAAGTGTGGGTGGAGGGTGCTGAAGGAGAGTACGAGAACCTGCAACAATGCCCTCTTAGAAGAAAATCACACCTGTCTCGGTCCAGCCCACCTGGAGCCCTACTTCAGAATCTCCGTTCGTGTCAGGTAGCATCCCCACAGGGCAGCAGACATGGGAACACCTGCTGCACTTGGAGTCTGTCTTTCCAGTTAGAACCCCAGACCTGGGGATGAGCTTGGAGCTCTGCCTGCTTTGGGTGAAGGAGCTCACAGTCCAAAGGAAGAGCCAGACCAGTGACCCAAACATGGGTTAGCTGGTGACACGCCTCTGCTCGTATTCCAGCAGTTTCTGCTGCTCTCGGAGTAAGATTCGCATCTACCATGTCCGTGGTCTGGCTTCCCATTATTCCATGGTCTTGTCTTTCACATCGTCTCCTTTCTGCAACCACGCTGGTTTTCTGGATGTTTCTCAAGCACATAATTGCTATGGGGCCTTTATGCTCTTGGCTGCTGCTGCCTAGAATGTTCTTCCCTCGGATACATACATTGCTTGTTACCATTCCATAGGTCTCTGCTCAAGGGTTACTCTTTTCGTGAGCCTTCTCTGACCACCCAGTTAAAATGGTACGACACAGTGTCACCTCGTACAATCCCTACACTTCCCCTCCTGATTCACATATGTCCATTGCAGTTATCACCTCTGACACTGTCAGTCATCCATCTTCCTACCTACCTACCCATCATCTGTCCATCTACCTGTCATTTCGCTACCTACATCATCTGTACGCCTCTCTATCCTTCTGCCTGTCTAGCACAAGAACATGAAGCTCACAAAGACAAGGATCTTTTTGTTCATTCATGTATGCCAAAGATCTAAAATAGTGTGTCGTTAATATTTGTGGAAGGGAGGGAGGGAGGAGAAAAAGCATAGTACATTTGGGGGAAAGCAAGAAATTAGGTAGGATGGGCGAGATTTTAAGGTCTGTTGTGTACTATGCTTGGGAACTTAGACTTTATCCTGAAGATGTCAGGGTACCACTTGAAGATTTTAGGCAAAGGCACAAGAGGAGCACATTTAGGGTTTAGGGAGGACTTTGGTAGCATTGTGGCATGTGATTTACAGGCAGAGGAGTCAGAAAGATCCTGAGATTGATGCACATTTAGATGAGTCAGGATCAGTGAGATCTGACCTCCGTTTAAAAGGTAATAGCGGTAGGACCTTGAGGCTGAGTCAGCGTGGGGGTATGTGAGGGTGGGAACGCGTGGTGATTCCTGCATGTGTAGACCACGCGGCTGCATGGGTTATGGTCTCCAGCTCTGCTTTAGAGGATTAAGGTTTCCATTTGTAGGTTAAAGATGGTGGAATTGGCCCTGCTGTTCACTTACCATGTAGGGAATACTATGAAAATGGTGTTCCATATAGACTTATTTTCATTTCTAAAAATTCATACTCCTCTCAACTTTGAATAGGTAATGGCTACTTAATTTACATATCGGAGAAACCTATCCAGAGGCTCTTTGCATGTGCTTGTGAACCTCGATGGGGCTCTCATTTTCTAGGACCAACACCGTGCCTCCCCTGTGTCTTGGGGCAGCCACCCTGAAGGGGAGCTAGTGAGGACCTGGGGGTCATTATCAGCCTCCTTTGATGGTCTTACCACCTTATTCTCTGCTATTTCTTGTTGTTAAAATAGGCTAGTCCTGAGTTTTCTTAATTTAGACGTTTCACTAGTATACTGCGAGTTACCTTCCCTTTCAGTGTATGTCCACAAATCCTTCTTTAAAACGTGGTATGAACTCTGAAGAGCTTCGTGTGGCCTACTGCCAGTGTACAGGTGTCAGGATTTTCTGGTTTGTGTTTTCCTGAGCCAGCATGGAAGATTTCAGACACTCAAAAAGTTTTGTGGCCCTCAAGAGATTTTGCTTTCTAAAATCCTTAGACCACTCAGCTTGCAGTAGGAGTACTTCGGATGCTTCAGTGACCAAATTATATCAACCAAGAAGTAATTCTGTTATCTCTTAGATAATTACTCTAATTAACAATCAATCAATCCAGCCATACAGCCTCAAATTTAATCTCTCCTGGCTGTACTTTTCCATTTCATTTCCAAACCCATGGCCTTCCATTGTAATGAACTCCTACTGGAATTCTTTATAATAGTGTGTACTTCTCCTCTTTTTAAATAACTTTATTTGCAAACTTAAATTTGATTTGGAGAGTGAATTAATGAAGAGGCATATCCTGAGTACCTAGAAAATGTCAAACTCTGTATTAGGCACTTTATTACTTTTACTTGATAAGTCTAAATTAGAACTTTTTATACCCTTTCTCCCCAACCAGAAGCCCTAGAAAAGAACACTGAGATTTGTGTTGTTGCTGTTCCTACCAGGACCAACGATGATAAGGAAGAATGTTCAAAAAAACCCTGCAGCATACAATTTCCTAATATGTTTAAAATAGTTGTTTCGTCTCTTGGTGAGCTGACAAATAGCTTCAGAAAGCACATCTCAGGATCCGTACGTGTGCATGGACCAGAGCCGCTGCCTTCCCCGGCGCCCGGCCCTCACTCCAGGTGGGATGCCATGGAGCCCAGTCTCCCTCCTGGACAGCAGACCCACACAGGCTCCAGGGACCCAGGGGGACCCCGAGACCCTCCAGGGATGTCTGTGAGGTCAAACTGTTTCTGGAATAACACTGACATGATTTGCTGTGTCCACACTCTCCTCTCCTGAAGGTACATGGCTTTTTCCAAGGCTGTGAGATGTGGTGATACTGTGCTCTGACAATTGGTGCAGATAGTGATTGTGAAGTCTTGCATTTTAAAAAGTTTGTCAGTTTACTTTCTAATACAGTAAATATCAAAGCATTAGTCCTAGAAACAAAAGCTTTTTAACATTTCACCAATTTTTAACAGTTTAAAGCGTTCTTCAGGTCCAAGAGTTTGAGAACCACTGCTCACTGCTTGTGACTTGTAAAAATGAAATTCTTCTTTAAACCTGGAGACATTGTGAACTACAAACTTGTACATGCGAACCCATCCCTGAGGCTGGTTTTGTGCTGGTGACGGTTTAGAATCTGAGCTGTGGCAGTGCTCAGCTGCTGGCCGTAAGGGCCTGCCTCCTGGTAGCCAACCGAGGATTTGCTGAGCAATGTAGGGGAGACACAAATACAGAAGACATTGTGTTTGCTTCCAAAGAGTGTATTTACCCTGTAGTCAGTTCTTCCTTGACATTAAAGTTTAATTTCCTACATTGAGAAGGTTTATCTTTCTCTAGTCAATTTGAATTCACTGATTTTAATATGCTTACCGACTCTGCAATCTGAATCTCTCTGAACTAAATGTTTTCATGATTTAGTTTAAATCTGAAATAACATATCTTTTACAGTAGAGTAAGAGGAGAATGCACTAAATCAAACTGCATACTCAATGAGATATTCCCAGTGAAGGACAGGCTTATCTGTGTCGAGCTGCACTGTCTAGTGTGGTGGACCTTTTAAATTTAAATTAATTTAAATTAAATTCAAAATTCTGTTCTTTTGCTTCACTAGCCACATTTAAGACAAGCGGCTACTACACTGGGTAGTGCAGGTGTGGAAATTTGGCACGGCAGAAAGTTTTATCCCACGAGGCCGCTCTAAAACCAAGGCTGTGGGAGACTTGGAAGGAAGACAGAAGATGCATTTGAAGACAGTCTGTAAAGGTCTATTTGTTCAAAACTAATGAAAATTAACTCAATCTTGATACCCGTGCCTAGTCATTTAAACAGAAAATGGCATGGTTAGATTTGCATGTTGAAAATGTCAGTGTGGGATAGATTGGTTGGATTGGGGTGGGTTCCTGGCTGAAAGCAGGGACACGCTAAGAAGCTATTGTATTTTGGGTGAAAACAGTCAAAATTTGCATGGTGCACTAAAGTAGCACTTAGAAATTGATAGCCTAAAATATATTAGGTAATAAGAGATCCTGGAAACTGAAGAAATAAGGATTTAAGACATTGGAAAAGGAAAATTGAATTAAGTCCATAGGAGGGAGAAATGAGAAATAACAGAGTAAGAGGGAGTAGCAGAGATAGTCTTGGCTCCATGCCAGGATGCCGAGGAAGCATGGACTTTGTCACATGGATCCTTACAACAAGAAAGAAGTTTAGAAATGGAAACCAACCAGTTGAGTTCAGCCGGATCCCAACTTTGATCCATCAGCGAACTGAACTCATTGGGGAAACCACTGCTCCAAAATTAGGGGTGGGTAATGTCAGTGGATAAATGGATGCCCTACAGAGAATGTAAAGGCAGTGCTGGAAATCAGAGACACCGTAACAAATGACGAATGGGCTCATCAGTAGATGAGGGTGGTGAGGTCAGAAATTCATGTCTACATAAAGAAAGAGGAGATGTTAGAGAAGGATTACACAAAGACTAAAGAGAAGCTGTTGTTTTTATAATTCTTAATTGCTCTTACAGATTAAAGTTTGTTCAGAGTATGGGACACTTGGGTGGCTCAGTCGGTTAAGCATCTGCCTTCAGCTCAGGTCATGGTCCCAGGGTCCTGGGATCGAGCCCCGCATCGGGCTCCCTGCTCCGTGGGGAGCCTGCTTCTCCCTCTGCCTCTGCCTGCCGCTCCCCCTGCTTGTGCTCTCCCGCTTGCTCGCTCTCTCTGACAAATAAATCTTAAAAAAAGTTTGTTCAGAGTAATGATAGGAACAATGTCTTGGGTGATTATAGCCTATGCATTAGTGAAATGAATGGCAGCAATGTTATAGGGGCAGGAGGGAGGAACTGAGAATGTTCTGTTATGAAGCATCAACTTAAGGACAACCACTTGAGAAAGTAAAAACTGAAATATAACTGATATGCCAAGAAAGGAGTAAAAGTCAGATCATATATGCAGAAAAAGAGTGGAAGACAAAGAACAAGTACAATAAATAGATAATAGCAACAAATATGTTAAATAATAATCCAAACATACGAATCACTTTAAATGTCACTGACCTAAATGCACCAATTACACCATCAGAGTAGACCAAAAACACAACCCACTGCATGTGGACTGTAAGAAATGCACTTTAAATATAAAAACACAGATTAAAAGTAAAGAGATGGAGAAAAATATACCATGCTAACACTAACTTAAAAAGCTGGAGTAGCTACATTAATTTCTTACGGAGCAGAGTCGAGAGCAAGAAAAGTTATCAGGGATTACATATGATAAAGGGGATGATTCTCTAAGAAGTTGTAATTCTTAATGTGTACATGCCTAACAAAATACCACAATCCATCAGACAAGAGCCATAAATCTGCAGAAATAAATAGACAAATCCACAGTTACAGTGGAGCTTCAGCATCTCTGTATCAGTGATGGACAGATCCAGTAGGTAGCAAATCAGTTGAGGACATGGTTGAACTGAAGAGTTCACCTGGATCGACTGTATTTAACTGACGTTTATAGGGCATTCCGTGTAACAACAGCAAAACACACATCCCCAAGCTCACACAGAACAGTCACCCAAATAAACCACATCCTGGGCCATAAAACACACTTTAAATTGAAAGGAATAGGAATAAAAATATGCTGTCAGGGCACAGTGGGATTAGCCTAAGAATGCATGACTGGTGACTGGAGAATTCCCACACACTTGGAGAGCTGACAGCATGCTTCTGACGAGCACATGGATCAAGGAAGCCTAAGAAACTTGTAAAATATTTTGAACTAAAAGGAGAAAATACAAGTGATCAAAATTTGTGGGATGCAGCAAAAATAGTGCTTACAAGCAAATGTGCAGCAGCCAATGTTTATGTTAGAAAAGAAGATCTTAAATCTATAAGCTTCAACCTTAGGAAAAGAGCGCAGTAAATCTGAAGAAGAAAAATAATAAAACTTAAAGGAGAAATAATGAAATTGAAAAGAAGAAATCAGAAAATCAAAAAAGCCAAAAACTGTTCTTTGAAAAGATCAATAAATGATAAACTTCTGACCAGGTTAACTAAAAAAAAAAAAAAAAGTTAAAAATCACTAATACTAGAAATGAAAAACTGACCACTACTTATTCTATAGACCATAAAAGGACAAAGGAATATTACAAACAACCCTGTATCCACAAATTTTATTATGGAGATGAAATGGACCCCATTCCTTGAAACACACAATCTGTCAACAGTCACACAAGAAGAAGTAGACAATCTGAGTAAGGCTATGTCTATTTAAAAAATGAATCAATAATCACTTTCCAAAACAAAGCACCAGGCGCAGATGGGTTACTCGTGAATTCTACCAAACATTTAAGGAAGAGATTATACCTCTCTGTATATTCTGTTCCTGCAGATAAAAGGAGGAGTGCTTCCTAAGCATTCTATGAGACCAGCATTAACCTGATATCAAAATTAGACAAAAGCATTACAAGAAAGAAAAACTATAAGCTACTATCTCTCATGAACATAGATTAAAAAAATTCCTCAACAAAATAGCAAATCAAATGCAATAGCATATAAAAATTATACACCCATGACCAAGTGAAATTGAATTTATTCCAGGTACGCAAGGTGGTTTAACATTCAAGAATCAATTAATGTAATTCATCTCATCAACAGACTAAAGAAGACAACTCATATGACCCTACCAATAGACACACAAAAAGCATTTGACAAAATCTAACACCCATTCATGATTAAAAACTCTCAGCAAACTGGGAATGCAGGGGAACTTCCTCAATTTGATAAAGAACATCTAAAAAAAATTTCTACTTAACATCATACTTAGTGGTGAGAAACTAAATGATTTGCCACCAAGATCAGGAGCAAGGCAAGGATGTCCCCTCTTACCACTCCTTTGCCACATTGTACTGGAAATCCTAGCTAATGCAATAGGACAGTAACAAAAGGAAATCAAAAGCATACAGAATGGGAAGGAAGAATTAAAAGTTTATTCACAGATGATATGATTGTCTATATAGAAAACTCCAAGCATCAAAAAATCGAAGTAATAAGTGATTATAACAAGGTTACAGGATAGAAGGTTAGCATACAAAAACCAATCACTTTCTTAAATACCAGCAACAATCAGAATTTGAAATTGTCATTTACAATGTCGTTTACATCAGCACCCCCAAAATGAAATACTTAGAACTCTAAAAAAATGTATAAGGCCAATATGAGGAAAATGATAAAAGTGATAAATCATAAGAACTAAATAAACTGAGAGAGATTCCATGTACATGGATAGGAAGACTCAGTATTGTCAAGGTGTCGGTTCTTCCCAGTTTGATCTATAGATTAAACAGTCCCAGCCAAAATCCCAGAAGTTATTTTGTGAATATCAACAAGTCAATTCTAAAGTTTATATGGAACAGTAGAAGACCCCCAAATAGCCAACACAATAAAGAACTAAGTTGAGGACTGATGTTATTCAACTATAAGACTTAATATAAAATGAGGGATAGTACAGACAGATATTGGTGAACCAATAGACATATACATCAGTGTATCACAGCAGACAGCTCAGAAATAGACCCACAAATATAGTCAATATTTGACAAGCAAAGGCAACCCAGTGGAGAAATGATAGTCTTTCCAACACATAGCACTTAATGTAGACACAGATCTTAAACATTTTAAACCTTTCACAAAATTAACTCAGAACACATCATAGACCCGGGGTGCTTGGGTGGCAGAGTCAGTTAAGTGTCTGACTCTTGATTTTGGCTCAGGTCATGATCTCAGGGTTGTGGGATCAAACCCCATGTTGGTAGTCTATCCCTCTCTCTTGCTCTATCAAATAAAATCTTAAAGAAATGCATCTAGACCCAAAAATAAACCAAAAACTATAAAATTTCCGGAAGATAACATACGAGGAAATACAGGTGACCTTGGGTTTGGTGATGACTTTTTAGGTACAATGCCAAAAGCATAACCTATGAAAGAAAAAAGTTGATAAGTTTGGCTTCATTAAAATGAGAAATGTCTGCTCTGCAAAAGACAGAATAAAAAAGGTAAACCAAAGAAGAATCTTTGCAAAACACATTTCTGATTAAAAAAACAAACAAACAACTAGTATCCAGGATATACAAAAAACTCTTCACACCATGAGTAAGAAAACCCATTAAGAAGTGGGTGGAAGATCTGAACTGACCCTTCCCAAAGAAGGTATACAGATGGCAAATACACAGAGGAAAATATGCTAAATATCATATGTCATTAGAGAAATGCAGGTTAAAATAACAGATACCACTATTAGAATGACAAAAATTCAGGACTTTGACATCAAATGCAGGCGAGGATGTGGGGCCATAGGAACTCTAACTCACTGCTGGTGGGAATGCAGAGTGGTGCAGCCACCTAGGAAGACAGTCTGGTGGTCTCTTACAAGACATACTGGAATCATATGATCCAGCAATTGTGTTCCTCAGTAACTACCCAAATGAGTTGGAAGTATATCCATACAAAAATTTGCAGCTTTATTCATATTGCTAAAACTTAGAAGCACCAAGATGTCCTTTAACAAATGAATGGATAAACATATTGTGATGATATTTAGTGCTAAAAAGAAATTATCAAGCCTTGAAAAGACATGAAGGAACTTTAAATCCATATTACAAAGTATAAGAAGCCAATTTGGAAAGGCTCCATACTGTGTGATCCCAAATACATGACATTTTGGAAAAGACAGAAACATGGAGTCAAAAAGATCAGCAGTTGCCAAGTGCTCAGGGGAAACAAGGGATGAGTAGGTGAGCACAGAGAATTTTTAGGCCAGTGAATCTAGTATGACACTATAATCATATATACATGTCGTTATGCATTTGTTTAAACCCACAGAATGTACAGCACCAAGATCGAACCCTAATGATAACTGTGGACTTTAGTTAATAGTGTACCAACATTGCCTCATCAATTGTACTGCACTAACGTAATATGTCAGTTTAGGGCAAAAGCGTGTGTGTGTGTGTGTGTGTGTGTGTGTGTGTGTGTGTGTGTGTGTG
>NW_027397098.1:15870881-15947171 GCF_003265705.2 Callorhinus ursinus
GTGTGTGTGTGTGTGTGTGTGTGTGTGTGTGTGTGTGTGTGTGTGTGTGTGTAGGTGAGGGGGTAATGGGGAACGCACTGCACTTCCCCCTCAATTTTTCCATAAACCTAAAATTGCCCTAAAGATAGAAATCCATTAATTAAAAAAATGAAATAAAGGATGATGATAAAGTTTAGAGGATTGAGAAAGACAAAAATTATTTTTGGAAACTAATTATATGGAAAAACCTACAGTCAGAATGGTGACAGAAAAAAGTAAATGATATAAGGAATTAAAAATGGGACACATTACTACAGATACATCAGAGGGGGAAAAAGATAGAATAGTGTGAATAACCATATGACAGTAAATTTGAAAACTTAATTAAATGGACAAATTCCTAATATAAAAGCTTGAAGAAATGGAAACCTTGAGTAGTCCTGTGGCCACTAACTAAAAGGAAGCAGTCGCTAAAAACCTTTCCACAAAAAACAGAGCAGGCTCAGAAAGCTTTATATTTAAGTTATACCCAACTTTGAAGCAATTAATGTCGGATTCTATATGAACAGTTTTAGAGTGGAAAGAGAAGAGACGGGACCCTTTCCAGTTGGTTCTAGGACAGACACGTGTGTCATTGATGGACACAGTGATGGGAAGGGAAAATTGCAGGTTGACATCTACATGGAAACTCCAAAGTAATCTCTAGATTTTTAGAAAAATGAGGGTTTAGTATGATGGCTCAATATAACGTAAACAAAATTCCTATGTCTGTATATTAACAAACATGAAGATGTGACTTAAAAAGTTGTATGTACAGATTTTAAAATGTTAAAAATAAATGACAATTTCAATTGCATTGAATATTTCTGTTGTTTCCTGGGGATCTTACTACTCTTCTTAAACATTTTTCCCAATAAATAATATGAAGAGTCTGTAAATGAAAACAAAACAGAAAAACCCCAGCAACTTATAAAGAACCTAATGAAAATGGAAACAGAAGATATACAAGACTTTTATGGTGAAAATTATTAAACCGTAGATGGAAGTGGTTGAAGAAGGCCAAATGAATGGGCGCACTGTGATAATGGACAGGGACTCGTGATCATGTCGAGACATCAGCTCTGCCGTATTCAATTCTGATAAAAATCCCCATGGGGTCCTCCAGAATGTGAATGGACTGGAATTTAGGTGGAAAAGCAGGGGCCAGGGACAGGCATGAGGCGAGAGGAGCCACCGTGGACGTGCCTGGGCAGACCCCAGCATTTTGCTCCTAGCAGGAAGCCAGCCAGACAGACCGATGGCACACAATTCTGTTTTGTGAAATTCTAGAGAATGTGGAACAGTAGCAAAACCTGGCCCACATTAATGCTTACCCAGGGCACATAGCAAAACCTGGTGTTTGCTTAGTCCTAACCCTAATGGCAGCCGACCTTTATTTGGGCACTTGCTTTGTACCAGGCACCATTTTAAAGTCTTTTATGTGGCTTGTGTATCCTAGTGCACGGTTCCGGAGCATCACTGCCTCATTTCATACCAATGAGGTCAGTGGCCTTTGTTTTTCTGATTAACTTTTGGTGTTTTTCCTGGGTCGTTTATAGCTGCTCTAAAATTTTATCTCCCATGTCGTTCACTAAGGACAAAAGGATTAGTTAAAAGTGTTAAACATAGAATGAATTTTTGATGGAAAAAAAGACAATTTATGCCTAGAGCAGAGCCTGGCACAGTGAAGGCGTTTGGTACGTGTTCAGTCGGTGTCTGAATAGTGACGTTGTTCATTCTTCATCAGAAGTAATTCTACAGGTGAAGAGCAAGTAGTGACCCCTGAGAGGCTCAGTGGGTAATTGTGGAATGGGCCGCCATTGACCGGAGCCCCCTTCTGTGCACTGTCCCTCCCCAGCCCCTGGGCTCCTGGACTCCGTGTCCCCTGAAGTTGTGGCAGGGAGCTGAAACTCGGGCAGGCGAGGAGCAAACGTGCCTGGGGACGGCCCTTCCTGCTGTCGAGGAGGGCGCACTCGCTGGAGACGCACTTTGCCCACCGTCCCTGCGTTCTTGCCTTCACTCTTCATTTTTACCCGGTGCCCCAGGCCTCTGCCTCCAGGTGCATGTTCTACCCAAAGAACAAATAGCTCAGCCATGAAAGAGACGCGCATGGATGGCTGCTGGATGGGAGGACAGGGTTACGGCAGCAATGGCCCGAGCAAAGCCTGCCCCACTTGGCTCCCTGGCACGGGCCTGGCGTCTCTCGTGCTTGACATGCATCCTGAGCAGTAGTGGATTGAAGGTGAAGGTGTGGGGCAGGTGTCTGTGTTACTGTGGGCCAGGTTCCGCCCCAGGTCCTTCAGGGTCCTGACTCCTCCTTCCTCCCCAGAGCCGCCCCTGTGCATGGGGACTCTCCTTTTTCCTTCTTTCTACATAGGGAAACCGAGGCACAGACGGGCTCGGTAGCATGCCTGAGCTCATGTAGAGGAGCTGGGATCTACACCTGGCCTTACCTGCCCCACTGTTGTGACACAGGCGAGCATCCTCGCAGACACTTCTCTGGGTTAATTCACTTTTGGTTTGAAGTCAGACAGCTGTCCCCTCCGCACCTGCATCCATGTTACTGATGGTGGGTTGCCAAGGACTCTGGGACCAGTGGGAGCTCCAGGAAGTAGGCGGAGGTTTTTGACGTCAGGATGAAGTGAAGGGGGCACCCATCAGTTTTTCTTGGGATTTAAACCCACGATGTGCGTAGACACACTCTTCCTCTGAGGGGCAAACGTGTCCCGATCATTTGTGTGTTGATTCCTCCAAATGCCCCGGTGCTTGTCGTACTGCAAGATACGAGTTTCTTCCAGGGTGAACGAATGTACAGTCTACTGAAGGAAACCAAGGGAAAGTGGAGTTTTCTGTTCAGGAAATTATTGGGATCTTCCCGTTCCAGGGCCTCACTGAGTCTTTGGAAGGGACTTTTCTCTCGTGTCAGAGAACAGACCTGTGACCTTCAAGGTGCAGACTGGGGACAGCTGGGGGAGCGGGTCCTGGGTCCCCCGGACACAGGCAGGTGGGCGTGGGGAGTCTGTGTTAGTGCCTGCCTCCCTGCTGTCTGTTCCAGGCCCCCTCCCTGGTTTGCCCCGTGGCCTGTGATGTGTGCCTTGTGGAAACACCAGCATCGTGCCCGCGTTGCTTCGAGAATTCGGGCTACCCATGCACAGGATGAGGTGGGAACTGCCAACAGTCAGGCTCCTTTGGGCCTTTTCAGTTTATTGCACACCTGTTGGACCAAACCCACTGTTTGACAGTATCGGTAACAGTGACCGTTGTTAATGAGCGTCTGCCGTGGGACGGGCAGCTATGGCTTGCTTCGTGTGTCGTGTTGTACATAATTCTCTCATTAACTATAATCTTTTCCCATTTTACACGGGATCAGAGTGGGGCTCCGAGGGGTTACAAAACTTGCCATGTATTTTATAGCCAGTGAGTAGCAAAGCCTGGATTCTGATCCCAAGGCCCAGCTCCCACGTCAGTGTTCAGTCATGTCCCCAGAACTATGGGGCCAGCTTCTGTTTCTCCGTTTCTTATAGCCTCCTGCCCGGAAGGCAGGATCTCAGCTCGTGGAACTAACTGGAAAGAAAAACTCTGAATGTTTCTTTGAGGAAATAGCAGGTGGAGAGATGGTGAGAAGTCGAAGAGCAGGGTCAGGCCCGCCTTTCCATCCAGTTGGGAGGAGGGGGAGCTGTGCGCATTGACCAAGTCACCATCCACGGGGATGATGTCAGGAAGAGGCGTTTGCAGGGAGTGGAGCTGTGTGAGGAATTTCGTCAGTTCTTCTACGAGGAGACCGCATTTCTGTTTCTTCAGCACTGACCTAGTCCCTGGATTGTTAGCACCTCTGTGCGTTAGGAAGTTCTGCTGAAGAGCTGTCCCTTACCAGCACGGGACTAACACTGGACATACCACATTCTGCGCTAGCACGAGTGATCTGTGCATTCACGGCTACACTGCCCTCAGATGTCTCCTTCCCCTGGACGGAGGGACACTTTGTGGATGTTAGCAGGAAACCTGTGAAGGGAATAAACCCTGAGCCGATAAGGCAAGAGAAATGAAGGAGAAAGACAGAGGTTTGCTTCGTGTTTCCGAATGTGCCACATGGCGCTGTCTCTCCGGCTCTGAGTTCACCCTTCCTTGCCTTCTCGGGCAAGCGTGGATCTGGGCCCTTCCTTTAGCTGCATTAGTAGCTGTGGGGATGTCTCCTGGAGGTGGTTTTCCTGCTGGTTCCCATGCAGTTGCCAGGCCAGCGTCTCCAGCAATCCACCCCCCTGGACGGTTTTGCAAGAATCCCTCCCGTGAGGCACCCCTGTCAGCTTTGGGTCACCGGCAGCATCCACGTCTGCCCTTCCTGCAGCACCCCTGCCGAGTCCTCCCTCAGACAGCCCTTGACCCTGCGTGTTCAGTGTTTCCCGGCTGTGTGTGCTTCCTTCCTCTTTGCTTCGGTAAGCTAATGATGCCACCGTGGAACCCCAAACTGAAATCATGTTCGCTGTCCATGAAATCACTTCCTGGCCCCTTGGCGAGCAGCCTGGAGTGTCTTGGACCTATTTTTAGTCCTCGTCTCCATCGATACGTAAAAATTCTGGTAGATAATGTGGGAACGTGCAGCTCCAGAGCCAGATTGTCACATGCATCTCCAGGTGCATGTGTCCGTCTCAAGTGCGCCTGTTGCTCAGCCCCTCACAGGAGTCCCCCCCGTCCCCCTGCCCAGTGCAGCTGGCAGTTCTCACCACCTGTGTGCTCTGCACGCTCGCTAAAGAGGTGGTGTTGCTTGCCTGTACCCAGCATGCTCCATCGCCCCGGCCAGCCTCTCCTTCCTAATTCGTGTGGCTAGCTGAAAACTGCCTCCGGGACCTTTGTGGTGAAGGTTCCATGACTCTTGATCGAGGCCGTAATGGATTTCCCGTGCATCCAGCTGCTGGACCCATTCATAGCCTCGTTTTAGGAAATGCTGAGCTTTCAAGGGAAGGCTGGTTGTGTAGCCACCCACCTACCCATATTTTCCTCAAAGTTTTTAGTTTTGTGAGCTCTTGTAGGATTGATCTGGCTTTTAGGCTAAGAACTATGAACTTACTCTCAACTAGTACCCCCCTCTCCGATCTCCTGCGCACCCAGTTCTCCCTGTCCCTGTGTCCAGGGCCCTCAGCACTGCCCGGGCCTTCCATGGGGTGCCCATTGGCGTTGGCCTGTGAAGAAGAAGGATTTGTCCCTTGCCCTCTGGCCAGTGTCATCCCCACCTCCACTTGCCTGCAGGCTGTTAGATGTGCAGAAGCTGTGACCGGGATCACCGTGGGTGGTTCTTGTCCTGGCCCTGAGCACGGCATGCTCCCAGCCCCGTGGAGGGGAAATGGGAGAAGCCAGGTCAGAAGCCCCGGGAGATGCATGGTGACACGGGTCTCTCTGTCCCCCACAGCTCACCCCGTATTTCAAGACGTTTTTCCAAACAGATCTCATCACTCGGGGGGGTGGGGGTGGGGTTAGTTGTTCAGCATTCTAGGTAGTAGTCTAGGATACTAGGGGTTACGGGGGCGGAGGGCGGCATTCAACACTGCAACCTCTTAACACAGGGGAATAATGTGTTATTCAAAAGGGCAGGGAACTGTTTGGGGTGATTACACCATGTGCTGCAGGAGCACATCTGAAGCTCCAGGGGAGTTCATCTCTTTCCACAGCTTGGCCTTGTTTTGTTTGGACTGGATCAGCAAGCTCTCCACAGGGTCTGGGGGACAACACCATAGTGCCGTTTGGGGTGGGGTCGCCCTGTTATTTTACTTAACATTACGATCCAGTATGCAGTCTGATGGAATCTTCTGGGCGCTACTGATACCTATTTTTATTTTTTTTTATTTTTATTTTTTTTTTTAAAGATTTTATTTATTTATTTGAGAGAGAGAGAGAGAATGAGAGATAGAGAGCACGAGAGGGAAGAGGGTCAGAGGGAGAAGCAGACTCCCCGCCGAGCAGGGAGTCTGATGTGGGACTCGATCCCGGGACTCCAGGATCATGACCTGAGCCGAAGGCAGTCGCTTAACCAACTGAGCCACCCAGGCGCCCTGATACCTATTTTTAAATGTTTGTTATGCCGTTGTTTTGTCATTAAGATAGAACACAGGGTTGGTTTTTTGAAAATTTCGTATGTATCGTTCAGTTTTGCTGTAAATAAATAACATCTTCCTGACTTACAGCAAATGTACATTTCTGACTCATGGTTAACTGTAGGTAAACTCTTGTTTTCATTCTGGGGCCTAGGCCTGGCTGGGCGTGCCGGTCTCTGTGTGATTGGAAATATTTGACGACTTCTGTTCTCTCTCAGTTTTGTGACAAAATTTAGCAGACATGTGTGTAGTACTAGCAATTTTTTAAATGTCTTTTACTTTTATGGAAAAAAATACATGATTTTAAAATGTACTTTTACTATCCATCTTTACTAAAATGATCATTTCATGTTAAAAATAAAATTTTTTATTGGATTGCCAAAGTAATTTATCCTCAAAGCAAAAACCTTAGCAGATATCAAGAAGAATGAACAAAAATCAATACGTTATAATTTCATTATTCTGAAATGACTATTTTTTTAAAGATTTATTTTTTTATTTGAGAGAGAGAGAGAGCACACAAGTGGGGTTAGGAGGACAGAGAGAGAATCTTCAAGCAGGCTTCCTCATGACCTGAGCCGAAATCAAATGTCAGAGACCCTTGGACGCCCCTGACTACTCTTAGTATTTCGGTGTGGTTCATTCAATTAAAAAAATTTTTTTTAATAAAATGACTTTAAATACAAGAATTTTAATTATATAAAGAGAAAATCTTGAAATCAGAACAAAGATTACATTAAAGGAAACAACAATGTGATTTACAGCTGACTTCTCTTTAGGAACAGCATCATTAAAATGATTAACTAAAAAAGTGCCAGCACGAAATTCTATGACGACCAGAGCATACGTTTTAATGAAGGAGAGTGCTTCCAGCTCTAGTGATGGTGCGGTAGGTTGGTCAGATACCCGTGACAAGACCCAGAGCACTCCGTCTTCCCGTGTGTGTGTGTCGGTGTTGTGTGGAAGACACTGGAGAGTGTAAGCAGGCAGAAGGGAAGAGGAATCTGCCCCTGACATTTAGAAGCTGAACCTGGGAAGATCGGTGCTAAGGGCAGAGTCTCCAACGCACAGGTGAGCTGTGGCCGCTGAAATCCGGGCTCTCTGGCTTAGGCTGTCAGAACGGACAGGTGTGGCCAACGGACCTGAACTATGATACATGGTAAAGGATACGGCTCAGGCTAAAAGGAAAGAACAACAGGTGGAATTCATATAAAAGAATGAAGATATCAATTTTTTTCTTAATTTCATTAAAGTAACTATTTGCAAAGTCTTTTCAGTTGGATGTAGTCTTGCTCGTTTCTCTTTTGTTGCCTTTGCCTAAGACAGATCCAAAACATGTTGCTTAGGGAGCTTACTGCCTATGTTCTCCTTTAGGATTTTAATGGTTTCAGGTCTTACGTTCAAGTCTTTATTCTATTCTGAGTTGATTTTTGTGTGTGGTGTGAGACAGTGGTCCAGTTTCATTCTTCTGCATGCTGCTGTTCAGTTTTCCCAATGCCATTTCTTGACAAGACTGTTTTTTACCTATTGCTTTTTCTCGCCTTTGTCGCTGTAGAGTAGTTGACCATGGATGTGTAGGTTTATCTCTGGGCTCTCTGTTCTGTTCCGTTGGTCTGTGTGTCTGTTCTCATGGCAGTGACACACTGCTTTGATGACTAGCTTTGTGGTGTAGTTTGAAATCTGGGAGCATGAAATCTCCAGGTTTATTCTTTCTCAAGATCGCTTTGACTATTCTTCATCTTTTTCAGTTGCACACATGTTTTAGGATTTAATGTCTAGGTTCTGTGAAAAATGCGAAGTAAAGCAAAAATTACATTCTGTGGTGGTAGTTATAAATGCCGTTGTAAAAAAATATATGACAAAAATAGCACAAAAGATGGAGATAAGTGGAATTCTGCAAGTTTTTGTTTGTATTGTTTTGTTTCACCAGATGGCACAATATTAACTCCAAGTAGACTGTGTTCAAGAAACATGTTGCAATTCATGGGCGCCTGGGTGGCTCAATTGGTTAAGCATCTGCCTTTGGCTCAGGTGGTGATCCCAGGGTGCTGGGATCGAGTCTTGCATCTGGCTCCCTGCTCAGTGGGGACCCTGCATCTCCCTCTGCCTCCCCCTCTCTCTGTCTCTCATGAATAAATAAATCTTTAAAAAAAAAACATGTGGCAATGCCTATACCAGCCATTAAATACAATATGTGAGGATATGGCTAACAATACAATAAGGGAATTAAGATGGAATACTAAAGAAAAAACTTGGTTAAGCCAAAGGTAGAAAGGGAAGGGGAAACAAGAATAAAAACCCAGGGCACCTGGGTGGCTCAGTCGGTTAAGTGTCTGCCTTTGGCTCAGGTCATGGTCCCAGGTCCTGGGATCGAGTCCCGCATCGGGCTCTCTGCAGGGAGTCTGCTTCTCCCTCTCCCTCTCCCTCCGTGCTCCACCCACTCTCTCGCAAATAAAATCTTAAAAAAAAAAAACCCAATGGAACAAATGAAAATAAATACCAAAAATCAGATTTAAGTGTGTTAAGTGTAAATGGACAAAAGGCAGGGATTATCAAAGCAGAGTTGAGAAAATCCAAACTCAACTATACATTGTGTATAAAAGGTTTACTTTAAAGGAAATGGGTTGAAATTAAAATGATCTTAAGGGACACCTGGGTGTTTTAGTTGGTTAAGCATCTGCCTTCAGCTCAGGTCATGATCCTGGGGTCCTGGGATTGAATCCTGAATCAGGCTCCCCGCTTGGCAGGGAGTCTGCTTCTCCCTCTCCCTCTACCGCTCCCCCCTGCTTGTGTGTGCTCTCTCTCTGTCAAATAAATAAATAAAATAAACGATCTTAAGATACCAAACAACAAAATCTGTGGAAAGGAACTAAAGCAATGTATAGAGGGAAATATACCCCTGTAAATGCTTATGTCAGAAAAGAACAAAGGTTAAAATCAGTGATCCAGGTTTCCACCTTAAGGGGCTAGAAATGGAAAATGAAGCCAAAATAAGTAGAAGGAAAGAAATAATAAATTAATAGCAGAAAGCAATGAAGTAGAAGAAAAAGAGAAGATTGTTTCTAGCAAGGTCAAGGAAAAAGAGAAAAAAATATAAGCAGCATCACAAATGAATAAGTTGATGTTACATTACATATAGATACTAAAAGGAAGATAAGAATATCATGAAAAATCTATGCCAGGAAATTTCACAATGATAAAATGGCAAAATGGATGAATTTCTTGAAAAACACAACCAAACCAACAAAAGACATAGAAATTTTGAATAGTATTTCATCTATCAAAGAAATAGAATTAATTATCAAGTATCTTCCCATAAAGAGAATTCAGGCCCAGTTGGTTTCACTAGTGAATTCTATTCTGTGTAAGGAAAGAATTTATAACATTGTTACACATTTTGTCAGGAAACACAATATAACCAGTGGAGTACAGACAGACTCACACCTGTTTGGAACACAGTGCTGAGAGAGATTTGTTCTCCAGTACATGAGCGTGGACCTTCTTTCCATTTCTTTGTGTCATCTTCAATTTCTATCATCATGGTCTCATAGTTTTCAGTGTATAGGTCTTTCACCCCCTAGTTAAGTTTGTTTTTGGTTATTGTATTATTTTTGGTGCATTTATAAATGGGATTGTTTTCTTAATTTCTTTTTGCTACTTCATTATTAGTGTATGGATATGCAACAGATTTCTGTATATTGATTTTGTTTCCTCTGACCTTGCTAAATTCATTTGCAAGTTCTTGTAGGTTTTTGGTGGAGGCTCCAGTTTTCTATATATATTATCATGCCATCTGTATACACTGAAAGTTTTACTTCTTCCTTACCAATTTGGATGCCTTTTATTTTTTTGTCTTGTCTGATTGCTATGGCTAGGACTTCCAGTACTATGTTGAATAAAAGTGGTGAGAGTGGACAGCCCTGTCATGTTCCTGACCTTAGGGGAAAAGCTCTCAGTTTTTCACCATTGAGTATGATGTTAGCTGTGACCTTTTTTTTTTATATATACATGATCTTTATTTGTTGAGGTATGTTCCCTCTAAACCTACTTTGTTGAGGGTTTTTATCATGAGTGGATATTGTACTTTATCAAATGCTTTTTCTGCATCTACTGAAATAACCATATGGTCTTTATCCTTTCTCTTGTTGATGTGATGTATCACATTGATTGGTGAATATTGAACCACCCCTGCATCCTGGGAATAAATCCCACTTGGTCATGGTGAATGATTTTTTTAATGTGTTGTTGGATTCAGTTTGCTAATATTTTGTTGAGGATTTTTTGCATTTGTCTTCATCAGAGATACTGGCCTATAGTTTTTTTGTAGTGTATTTTGTTTTGGTATCAGGGTAATGCTGGCTTTACAGAATGAGTTTGGAACCTTCTTCTTCCATTTTTGGTAGTACTTTGAGAAGAATAAGCATTCTTTATAAATGTTTGTTAGCATTCACCTCTGAAGCCATTTGTTCCTGGATTTTTGTTTGTTGAGAGATTTTTGATTACTGATTCAATATCATTATTAGTAATTGGTTTGTTCAAACTTTCTATTTCTCCCTTATTCAGTTTTGGGAGATTATTTGTTTCTAGCAATTTACCCATTCTAGGTTATCCAGTTTGTTGCTGTATAATTTTTATAATATTCTCTCCCAAGTCTTTGTATTTCTTTGGTGTTGGTTGTTATTTCTCCTCTTTCATTTCTGATTTTATTCATTTTAGTCCTCTCTCTTTTTGATAAGTCTGGCTAAAGGTTTAGCAATTTTTTGATCTTTTCAAAGAACCACCTCCTGGATTCATTGATCTGTTCTATTGTTGTCTAAGTCTCTGTTTCATTTATTTCTTCTCTAAACTTTATTATTTCCTTCCTTCTACTGGCTTTTTTAGGCTTTGTTTGTTCTTCATTTTCTAGCTCCTTTAGGTGTAAGGTTAGGTTGTTTATTTGAGACATTTCTTGCTTCTTTATGTAGTCCTGTACTGTTATAATCTTCCCTCTTAGAACAGCTCCTGTGGCATCCCAAAGAATTTGGACCATTGTGTTTTCATTTTCATTTGTCTCCATGTATTTTTTTATTTCCTCTTCAATTTCTTAGTTGACCTGTTCATTGTTTAGTAGCATGCTTTTAAATATCCATTTGGGGGCACCTGGGTGGCTCATTCGGTTAAGTGTCTGCCTTTGGCTCATGTCATGATCTCAGGGTCCTGGGATCGAGCCCCACGTTGGGCTCCCTGCTCAGCAGGGAGCCTGCTTCTCTCTCTCCCTCTGCTGCTCCCCCTGCTTGTGCTCTCTCTCTCAAATAAATAAATAAAATCTTAACCAAAAATATCCATTTGTTTGTGTCCTTTCCAGATTTTGTCTTGTGGTCGATTTCTAGTTTCATACCATTGTGGTCAGAAAAGGTGTGTGAAAGGACTTCAATTTTTTAATATTTTGAGACTTTGTTTTTTGGCCTAACATATGATCTCATATGGAGAATGTTCCATGTGCCCTTGAAAAGACTGTATGTTCTGCTGTTTTTGGATGGAATATTCTGAATCTCTCTGTTAATTCCAGCTGGTCCAGTGTGTCCATTCAAAGCCACTGTTTCCTTGTCGATTTTTCTGTTTGGTGATCTATCCATTGTGGTAAGTGGGGGTGTTAAAGTCCCCTACCACTGTTGTATTACTATCATTTTTTTCATTTATGTTTGTTAATAGCTGCTTTATGTACTTAGGTGCTCCCATGTTGGGTGCATAGATATTCACAATTGTTATGTCTTTTTGTTGACTGTTGCCTTTGTAGTGTTCTTCTCTTTTCTCTTGTTATAGCCTTTGTTTTAATGTCTATTTTGTCGAAGTATTGTTATGTCAGCTTTCTTTTCACTTCCATTTGCATAGATGTTTCTCCAGTCTTCACTTTCAATCTGTAGTCTTTAGGTCTGAAGTGACTCTCTTGTAGGCAGCATAATATGGGTCTTGTTTTCTAATCCATTCCATCACCCTCTGTTTTGATTGATAACCATTTAGTCCATTGACATTCAAAGCAATTACTGATAAGTGTATACCCACTGCCATTTTGCTATTTGTTTTACAGTTGGGTTTGTAGCTCTTCTCTGACCCTTTTTCTTTTCCTCTCCTGTCTTGTTGTTTGATGTTTTTTTGTTTTTTGTTTTGTTTTGTTTTAGTGATATGCTTGGATTCCTTTCTCGTTATTTTTTGCATATCTATTAGTTTTTTATTTGTAGTTACCATTAGATTTATACATAATATCCTGCGCATATAGCAGTCTATATTAAGTTGATGGTTGCTTAAGTTTGAACCCATTCTAAAAGCACTGGATTTTTACTGCCCCCCCCATGTTTTATGTATATGATGTCGAACTTTACATCCTTTTGTGAATCCCTCGACCAACATATTTTATAGACATATTTGATTTCTTGCTTTTGGGCTTTAACCTCCATACTGGTTTTATAAGTGAGGAATCTACTACTTTTATTGTGTTTGTATGTATCTGTGAATTTTCTTCCTTTGCTAATTTTCTTATTCCTGGTTATGGTCTCTACATTCCAAAGAATTCCCTTTAACATTTCTTATATGGCTGGTTCAGTGCTGATAAGCTTCTTTACCTTTTATTTGTCTGGGAAAATGTTATCTTCTTCTTTTTATCTCTTCTAAAGGATAACCTTGCTGGATAGAATATTCTTTTTTTAAAATTTTTTTATTGTTATGTTAATCCCCATATATTACATCATTAGTTTTTGGTGCAGTGTTCCATGATTCATTGTTTGTTCATAACACCCAGTGCTCCACGCAGAACATGCCCTCCTCAATACCCATCACCAGGCTAACCCATCCCCCTACCCTCCTCCCCTCTAGAACCCTGAGTTTGTTTTTCAGAGTCCTGGATAGAATATTCTTGGTTGCAGGTTTTTTCCATTCAGCACTTTGAATATATCATGCCTGCAAAGTTTCTGCTGAAAAATCAGCTGATAGCCTTATAGGGTTTCTCTTGTATGTAGCTGTTTTCTCTTGTTGCTTTTAAAATTCTCTAATGCCATGTTTTTGCCTCTTTAATTATGCTGTGTCTTGGTGTGGATCTCTTTGGGGTTTGCTTCTCTCCAGTCTTCACACTTGTGGCCTCCCCCTGTCTGTGGCTGGCTTGATTCTGGAGTGCGTCTCTGCCCCTCCTCCTGCGCCAGCGTGGCCTAGTCTCTACCATCAACTGTGGGAGCCTATCCTGCTGGTCTTAGGGTTTTTTTCTGGTTTAGTAGTCACACTGATGTGGCTGTCATCTAGGTTTATTCACGGGACAAGATGAGGTTGGAACTCTTCTACTCCGCCATCTTCCGTGGAAGTCTGAGAAATCCCAATTCTCGGTATTTATTTGAAAGAATTGAAAGCAGGAACTCAAACAGCTATTTATACATAAGTGCTTATGATAGCATATTCACAATAGCCGGGAGGTAGACCCCAACTTAAATATTTATTGATGGTTAAATCAATAAAGAAAATATGTTATATCCATACAGCAGGACACTATTCAACCTTAACGAAATTCTGACACATGCCACAACGTAGATGGACCTTGAGTACATTATGCTAAAAACTCTAATGCTTCCAGAAGAAAGTAGAGTATCTTTTGGACCTTGAGGTAGGCAAAGATTTCATAGACAGCAGTCAAAAAGCACTGGATAGGAGAAAAAAAATAAAGCAAATCTCATGAAAATTAAAAATTTCTCATGTGGTACACTGGTAGGGGTATGAAGGTGAGCCACAGATTCAGGGTAAATATTTTCAAAACATAACACCTAAAAGCAACTTGTACCTATAGTATGTGAAGAACTACTATAAATCGGCAATGAAAAGGCAGCTCAAAGGATGGACAAAAACTTGAACAGGTACTTTACAACAGATGGGTGTACTCAAGTCCAGTAAGCCCAAGGGCAGTGCTCAGCTTAAACCGTCAGGTGAATGCAAACCTAAATCCCCAATGAAATTCCCCTTCCCAACCACAATGGTGTCTGCTGTGGAAAAGATCGAGTGTACCAAGTGTTGGTAAGGGTGTGTCAGGGCTGGAGTCTCATACACGGCTGACGGAGATGTGAACTACCATAACCACTTGTGAATGGTTTGGCGATTTCTTTAAAATTGAAAACTGCACTTACTGTATGGCTCAGCAATTACATATTTAGACATTTAGAGAAGAGGAATGAAAATGCCCACATAAACATAGGTATGTGCATCTTTGCTGCAGGTGTTTTGTAATAGCCCAGAACTAGTTATAATGCAAATATCCATCAGCTGGGAGAAGTATGAATGAATTACAGTATATTCCTATGTTGTATTATGTCTCATCGGTAAAACCCTGTGAAGTACTGAAACTTGCAGCCACATGAAGGAATATATCAAGCAGGTAGCACTATAGCAGAGAATCCATATGGTCATATAAAGTCTGTGCGATTCTGTTTGTATGGAGGTCAAGAGCCAAGGCAAGCTTGTCAAAATATTGAACAGTAGCTGTTTATTCAGGATGGGGGTTGATTGGAAGGACACACACAGGAACTTTGGGTTGATAGATATGTCCTGTGTCTCAACTGGGGTAATGGTTCTGTAGATAGATTTCCATCTATTAAAATTTATCAGTTGTACTTAAGATCTGAACATTTCACCACATGTACATTTTATACTCTCTCCCCACACCTGCAAATGAATACTGACCTCTGTTTAATAGCTTTTCTTTTTGTAGTGTCTCTTCACACTTTCTATAGAAGAGATGCAGGCTGCAGGTGGCCCATGGGGGTGGTTGGGTGGCTCTGTTCTAAAATGCTAACCTGCTGGAGTTTTCCTAGGAACAGCATGAGCGTGGTGTGTTTGCTGGTGAAGGGTGTGGACCCTGGAGGTGTTCACACCTGGGCTCATATCTAGCAGTGCCACTTGCCACAGTAATAATTCCTCGTTTGGGAAATCCTGGGAGTGCCTCCTCGGTGGGGTTGTGTGGAAGATTGCATGGAGCCGAATCGCGCCTGACTGCTGCCTTCTTGCTGGCTCCCGGCTTCCATCTGTCCTGCGGCCTTCTTCACAGCACCCAGAACCCCCACGGACTCAGGTCGTGGCACAGCTGCTTAAGATCCCCAGTGCCTCCCTGTCAGACGTGCCTGCCCCACCTCAGAAGCCCTCGTCCTGGTGCGTTCCTCTGCAGGGCGGTGTCCTCTCTGCCCACCACCTGCTCATTCACCTTCCACACCTGGGAGCTGCATTTTCTCTGTGTCCTGGGAATTCTCATTTTTACAGAATGGCTGTTTATTCTTACTCTTCAAATTTCACATCGACAGAACTCTTCCCTGGCCTCACAATGAAGTGGGCAGTCTGTTTATCCTGTTCTCATTCCTGCCCTAGATGACCGCCTTTTGGGTGTCCCTTACCCATTAGCAAGTCAGCTGTGTGAGACACAGCCCCTTGTCCACCTGACTCTCCACTGTACCCCCCGCCCTGAGGATGCTTACGAAGTAGGCATTCAGTGACTATTTGTGGGGTGAATCCAGGGGGTTAATATACTCAAAAGGCCAAACACAGTGACTAAACCCTGAGAGTCTGGTGTTAGTGGAAATCATTGCTGCAGCCGGCGAGGTGTGACCTGCCCCCTTAACAGAACGTAGACATGAATCCCGAGGTTTGAGGAGTGTGAGAAGAAATACCCACAGATCACCTAAGAAACAAAAGTCATGCAGCACTTTGCGGCCAGTATGTGATTATTTATACAGGTTCTAGGGTAAAAAAATGAATAATTAGAAGTCTGAATGAGTTTGAATGTCATTTCCCTGCAGCTTTTAAGCCAGTGATTTTATACTTCTTTTCCTTCCTTCCCCACCCGTCTGTTTGTGACAGTGTCTGTAGGAGGATCAGCTATTTCACAGGACCAGACCAAAGGGAAAAAAAAAAAAAAAAAGGCCTGGGGCCTTCGGGATGTCCCTGAACAATGGGGTGATTGAGCTCTCCTTTTGTTTTAGACGTCCACACAGAAGCCGTGCAGGCGGCGCTGGCTAAACACAAAGAAAGGAAGATGGCGGTGCCTATGCCTTCCAAACGCAGGTCCTTGGTTGTGCAGACCTCGATGGATGCCTACACACCTCCAGGTGAGCGGCGGGCCCGCTGTCTGCTTCCTGAAGTGACGAGCGAGCCTTGGAATTAATTCACCACTAGCTCAAGCAGTCCCGGTCTTTGTAGCTTTCAGACTAATGGTACTGTAATTCAGGTTTCGAACCAGAAGTCCAAATTAAACTTGGAAGGAAAAGGAACGTTATGTATGTGTCAATACAAATATGTATTTTAATCTTTTCATTGAGATTCATAAATGATACAGCCTTTAAAGTCTCGTGAAGTTTTACTTGACCCTTCATGTAGCAAAAGGGAAGGGTTTGTGCCTCCACAGTTATAACTGAAGTTGGACTTCTCTTCTGCCTAGATTGGTCTGTACATATTCTCAAGTCCTTCAAATATAAATATGCCATGAGGTTGTGTTGAGAAACCAAATGAATTGAAAAATTTATGCAGCTACCTCAACTTGGGGTCCTCATCTTCCTGTAATGTGCAGGTAGTATTTTGTGTCTGTCACAGTGCTTGTTCTGCGGTGATGTGAAAGCAGCCACAGGCAACAGATCAGTGAGTGGCTGTGTGCCAATAAAACTTTATTTACAAAGACAGAGGGCCAGTTTGGCCCACACCGGCTGATCCAAATGGTTGATAACCACCTAAATTCTCTGCTTCGTTTTACCTAAATCATTATAATCTCTGTTTTATGATCTTCAAAACCAAAGTAAAGCGCAAAGTTAAATTATCCAGGTACCTTTAGAAAACGTGAAGGATCGAGCCTAATTTATTTGGTGTTTTTTCTGTGAATCGGGTTCCAACATTATTCATGTTGTTGCCACTGTGCCTTTCTGCAGACCTAAGTTACCTTGCACAATAGGAACAGAGGAACGTATACAACACTTTTTCGAGTACTTTGACGTTCAGTCCTGAATGTTTGCAAGCAGTGAGAGTAACAGAAGCAGGTACTTCAACAGCAAGATGCACACAACATAGTGATTCAGCATTTTCTCTCCCTGTGATGTGTGCAGTCACCCTGTCAGCATTCGAAGTTAGTGCCGACTGTCGACTGTGTTCCCCACACCGCACTTTGCATCCCCCAGACTCACCTGTTTTATAACCGGAAGTTTGTACTACCCAGTCCCCTTCACTTGTCCTGTCCAAACCCCCACCCACCTCCCCTCTGGTAGCCGCCAGTGTGTTCTCCACATTTGAGTCTCTGGTTTTTGTGTGTTCATTGTTTTGTTTTTATTTTAGATTCCATATGTGAGTAAAAACATACACTATTTGTCTTTCCCTGACTGACTTCACTCTGCATAATGCCCTCAAGGTCCCTCCACATCATAGCAAATGGCAAGATTTCATTCTTTTTTATGGCTGAGTAATATTCCATTGTGTATATATACCACATCTTCTTTATCCATTCATCTGTCTGTGGACATTTGGGCTGTTTCCATATCTTGCTTATTGTAAATAATGCTATAAAAGACGTAGGGGGGGCATATATCTTTTTGAATTAGGGTTTTCATTTTCTTCTGATAAATACCCAGAAGCAGAATTGCTGGGTCATACGGTAGCTCTATTTTTAACTTTTTGAGGAACCTCCATACTGTTTTCCAGAAGGGCTGCACCAGCTTGCATTCCCACCAACAGTGTGAGAGGGTTCCCCTTTCTCCACAACCTCACCAACACTTGTTATTTATTGTCTTTTTGATATTAGTCATTCTGACAGATGTGAAGTGCTACATGATTCTGATTTGTATTTGCCTGATGATGAGTGATGTTGAGCATCTTCTCATGTGTCTGTTGGCCATCTGCATTATCTTCTCTGGAAAATGTCTGTTGAGGTCCTCTGCCCATTTTCTTACTCAGATAGTTTGGAATTTTTTTTCTTTTTTTGGTCTTGAGTTGTATGAGTTCTTTATATATTTTGGATATTAACCCCTTATCAGATACATGATTTGCAAATATCTTCTTCCGTTCAGTAGGTTGCCCTTTTGTTTTGTTGATGGTTTCTTCCATTGTGCAGAGCTTTTCAGTTTGAGAGTCTTAATTACTTACTTGTGCTTTTGTTTCCCTTGTGTGAGGAGACGGGTCCAAAACACATTGCTAATATGTCCAAGAGTCTACTGGCTATTTTTTTTTAGGAGTCTTATGGTTTTCAGTGTCACATTTAGATCTGTAATACATTTTGAGTTTATTTTTGTGTCTGGTGTTAAGAAAGTGGTCAGTTTCATTCTTTTGCATGTAGCTGTCCAGTTTTCCCAACACCATGTGTTTAAGAGACTGTCTTTTCTCCGTTGCATAATCTTGCCTCGTTTGTCATAGATTAATTGACCATATCAACAGGGATTTATGTCTGGACTCTCTATTTTATTAATGTGGTGAAAAGTTTTATTTTGTACATATTTTTGTAACAAACAGAATGAATTTACAAGGATAACAAACCCACTTAAACCAAGTGTTTAGAACTAGACAGTATTCAAGGAGATAGACATTTTTCTGAGCTACTTTTTTATGAAAAATGATGAGTTTAAAAGGCAGGATGCAGGGTGCCTGGGTGGCTCAGGCGTTGAGCATCTGCCTTCGGCTCGGGTCATGGTCCCAGGGTCCTGGGATCGAGTCCCGCGTTGGGCTCCTTCCTCGGCGGGAGGCCGGCTCTCCCTCTCCCACTCCCGCTGCTTGTGTTGCTGCTCTTGCTATCTCTGTCTCTGTCAAAAAAATAAATGAAATCTTTAAAAAAAAATGCAAAAAGCAATATGATTATTCATGTATGTGCTTTTTCACATGTTGGATCCATCCTCAGAAATGTTATTTTGTGATGAAAGACAAAACTTCAGAAAATCAAACATTGTACAGATATCTTTGCAAAATAGAACATTATTGGAAATGTTATTTTTGTTGAAATTTTTGCATTTAATTATTTGACTAGCCCTTTCTTGTACACCATATAATACCTTTTGTAAACTGTCATGCAAGAGTCCTAGCGATAATATCACATATGGAATAGTTTTGTACAATCAAATGCCAGCACCCTCATCATAACAATTTTTATTCACAGCCTATTTTGTGTGTAGCAGTTGTGTACATATTTATAACCATACTTGTACAGGACCTTAGGGCTAAGCTCCATTTTCACTCATTCTGTTTTCCTTGGTTGCTGATAACATTTGTTAGAATTCATCTCATGTCCACTGCTCTTCAGAGCATATTCCTGAAATATGTGTTTTCTGTGTGAAAGGACTAGTCACTGACTGGTATCATAGTCTCTGGAAAAGATCTAATTAGGATTGTGACACTGCCAGTCTTTTATAGGAGAAGCTTTCCTTTGGTTTTTACGTACAAAACTATAACAAGAATTTGCCAGCACTTCTGCTTCTCACCATAGAGAAATAACTGGTACTAGACTAACCCAAGCACTATAAGCAACTATAAAACTGTCCCAGATGAATGGGGCAGCTGTTCTGGCTGTGGACCTCCAGCAGTGAAAGAGCACCCCGAGAGCAGGACAACTTGTGAGGTGAGCCCCACGGTTCCCAGTGTTCTGCCTGGAGAAAATGTTCAGACCACAGCCCAGGGATTGAGATCTGAATGAGACTGGCCATTCTGCTCCCTGGAAGAGGCAGAGATCTGAGTTCAGCAGATGAAAGGACTAGAGCTTTCCACTGATCCACACTAGCAAAGAAAACTCCAGTACTATGCTTTCCTATTGTAATTTGCTTTAAAACACCTGTACTTATGACAAAGGTGGGTGAATGGAATTATACTGTTGTATGGTTATTACTCTTGTGAATTGGGAAGCAGAATGTGAACAGTAGAAAATGAATAGTGTCAGGTGTGTTATGAGTAGAGGTGAAAGAGAAAGTTTGTAGTGTCAGGTTTGAAGAGCAAATAGTTAGAATATTGACCCCATATTGGGTCTGTTAAGGATGCATACTTTAGCCCTACATCAACCACTAAAAAATAAGAAGTAGAGATAAGAATTTAATAGAAGACATAAAATGAAAGGTAAAAAAAATGTGGTTAGTAGAAGACAGGAACTAATGAATCGTTGAACACTACATCAAAAACTAATGATGTATTATAGTTGGCTAATTAAACATAATAAAAAAAAGAAGATAGGAAAAATCAACAGGTGGAAAAGATAGGAGAAATGATTGGAAAACAAATAGCAAAATACTAGATTTAAGCCCACTCATATCAGTGATTACAATGATTGTAAATGGACCAAACACTGAATTAAAAGATTGAAATTGTCAGACTGGATAAAAAAAAAAAAAAGATACATCTCTATGTTGTCTATAAGAGACACAGCCATATTTTTTTTAAGTAAACTCTTCCTCCAGTGTGGGGCTCAAACTTCACAACCCCAAGATGAGGAGTCACATGCTGCACCAACTGAGCGAACCAGGACACATTTAAATAAAAAATTGGGATCATTACGAATACAAGGTTGAAGAAATACACAATGCAAACATTAAATGTAAAGCAAACAAGTCTTTCTTAATATCAAATAGGACAAAAGTAGTACAAGATATAAGGAGGAACCTTGCATAATGGAAAGTGAACAATTCATCAGGAAGACATAATAATGAATATATAACCAAAAGAGCATTATAATTTATAAAGGATTACCCCAAAGACACAGATGTAGTGAAAAGAAGCGCCATATGCACCCCAATGTTCATAGCAGCAATGTCCGCAATAGCCAAACTGTGGAAAGAGCCGAGATGCCCTTCAGCAGATGAATGGATAAAGAAGGTGTGGTCCATATATACAATGGAATATTCCTCAGCCATCAGAAAGGATGAATACCCAGCTTTTACATCAACATGGATGGGACTGGAGGAGATGATGCTAAGTGGAATAAGTCAAGCAGAGAAAGACAATTATCATATGGTTTCACTTATTTGTGGAACAAGGAATAGCATGGAGGAGAAGGAAGGGAAAAATGAAGGGGGGTAAATCGGAGGGAGAGATGAGCCATGAGAGACTGTGGACTCTGAGAAACAAACTGAGGGTTCTAGAGGGGAGGGTGGTAGGGGGATGGGTTAGCCTGGTGATGGGTATTAAGGAGGGCACGTACTGCGTGGGGCACTGGGTGTTATACGCAAACAATGGACCGTGGATCACTGCATCAAAAACTAATGATGTATTGTTTGGTGACTAACATAACATAATTAAATTAAATTTAAAAAATAATTTATAAAGGAGAAACTGGCATAATGAGGGAAAATAGAAAAATCAAAAATAATAATTGGAGATTTAAAAAATACCTTTCTTAAATAATAAGTTGTCAAAACAACACTATCCTCCAACTTGATGCAGTTGATATTCACAGAATATTATACTCAACTACTGTAGAACACACATTCATCTTTAATACCTTTCTTGAGGTATAATTTACATTCCATAAAACTAACCTATTATAAGTGTGTAACTCAATGATTTTTAATAAATATATAGATTATGCAGCCATTGCCACAGTCTAGTTTTAGAACATTTCCATCACCCCAAAAGTTTCCTTGTGCCCATTTGCAGTTAATTCCCATTCTCACATTGAGCCATAGGGAGTCACTGATCTAATTTATATGCCTCTATAAATATTCTAGACATTTTATAAATAAAATTATAAAATACATTCTTTTGCCTCTTGCTTCTTTAGGATAATATTTTTGAGCATCCTCCATGTTGTCGCATGCATCGATTCATTCCTTCTTGTTGCTGAATTGTATCCTATTAGATACACCACATTTTGGTTATCTACTCACTAGTTGGTCGCTATTTAGCTTCTTTCCAGTTTTTGGCTATTATGAATAAGACTGCTATCCACATTTATGTACATATGTTTGTGTATACATGTATTATTTATCTTGAGTAGATTCCTAGGGGTTGAATTAATGAATCTTATGGTTAGTTTATGCTGAACTTTCAGGAAACTGCCAAATTGTTTCCATATGATTGCCACCATTTTACATTCCCACTAGCAATATATGAGGATTTCAGTTTCTCAGCATCCTTACCAACACTTAGTATTGTCTGTATTTTTTATTATAGCTATTCTAGTGGATATGAAATGTAATCTCATCGTGGTTTTAATTTGCATTTTTGAATGGGCCTACTTGCTATTTGTATATATTCATTGGTTAAGTGTGCACACTTTTTCCCATTTTTAAAATGAATTGTCTGTCTTCTCACTAGTTAAGAGTTCTTTATATAATCTGATTTCAAGTCCTTTGCCAGATACACAATCCTTCCCTTAATTGTGTCTAGATCTGTATAAAGATATTTTGTATCTTTATCTTATATCCTGTGACCTTGCTAAACATTCATTAATTCAAGAATTGTTTAGTGTGTTCCTTGGGATTTTCTACATACAAGATCGTACTATTTGTGACTAAAGAATGTTTTAATGTTTCTTTTCCAATCTGGATGCCTTTAAGTTACTCTTTTTGCTGTATTTCACTGGCTGGAGCTTTGCAGATAACGTTGAATAAAAGTGGTAAGAGGGGATATCCTTACCTGAGTCTTGATCTTAGGGGAAACATGTTCAGTCTGAACATTAAATGCAGTGTTAACTATGGGTTTTCACAGGTGCCCTATGTTAGGTTGAGGAAGTTCCTTTCTATTCCTGCATTGTGGAGAGGTTTTATCATGAGTTAATGTTAGATTTTGTGAAATACTTTTTCTGTGACTTTCAAGGTTAATTTAGGGTTTTTCTCCCTTTATTAATATGGGATATAACATTAATTTGCTTTTGAATGTCACCACTTGGTCCTGGTGTGTACTATCCATTTTATATGTTGCTCGATTCTGTTTGCTAATACTTTTTGAGGATTTTCGTGTCTGTGTCACAAGGGATATTTTTCTGTGGTTTTCTTGTGAAAAGGTGTGGGGTAGGAATGAAAGGTTGACAGTAAAGAGGGATGAGAACACTTGGTAGGGAGATGGTAATATTTGGATGGATATATGGGTATATGCGTTTCTCAAAAACCGTAAATCTGAGGACTTGAACATTTTTCCCAACAAGATACAGATGGCCAATAATGCAAGAAAAAATGCACCGCATCAGAGATCATTAGGGAAACACAAGTCAAAACCACAATGAGATACCACCTCACACCCACTAGAATGGCTACTGTAAAAAAAAGTAAAAAATTACAAGTGTTGGTGAGGACATGGAGAAATTTGAACCTTTGTGCACTGTTGGTGGCAATGTAAAAAGGTGCCACCTCTGTGGTAAACAGTATGGCAATTTCTTAAAAAATTAAAAAATAAAAATATTACATGACCCAGCAATTCCACTTCTGGGTCTGTAGCCAAAAGGATTGAACGCAGGGTCTCAAAGAGGTAATTGTACAGCCATATTCAGAGGAGCGCTGTGATAGCTAGACATGGAAGCAACCCATGTCCATCCACAGATGAATGTGTACGTAAAATATAGTATCCACGTGAGATAGAATATAATTCACCCTTAAAAAGGAAGGACATTCTGCAATACACCACAACATGGATGAATCTTGAGGATGTTATGCTGAGTGAAATAGCCACGCACACAAAGACAAATACTGTATGATTTCACTCATATGAGGTGCTTAGAGTGGCCCACATCATGTAAAGAGAAAGCAAAATGGTCCAGGGCCTGTGGGGAGGGGAGAATGGAGGGTTATTGTTTAATGGGGACAGTTTCAGATCCTATTGAGGAAAATGGTGGGGACGGTTGCACAGATTATGAGTGTATTTGATACTACTGAACTTCTTTAAAATGGTTAAGGTGGTAAATTTTGGGTTGTATTTTATCACAATCAAAAAAATTAAAAGAAGTCTTAGGTCTGAATACAAAAAAAAGTATCCGTTTTATTTTTCTGTAAATTATAATCCTGCTATTTTATGAGCCAGGACAGAGGGAGAGAATTTGTCAGGCTCTTACTATTACTGCTGTTTTTCTAACAAATTCTTAACAGACTTTCAAAAATATTCCAGATAGCGCAGGTCATGTCACAATTTTAACAAAATGTGAGTATAAATATTCTTCACAAATATTGTTGTGTTGGAAAAAAAAAATCCCATGTCTTGACTTAAGAAAATTGTCATTTCTCTCATTGTCATCAGATGTTCTTGAGCTACTCACAGTCTGTTATCCCTCCTGGCATCTCCCATAACTCACAGTGGTAGGACCCAGAATTCACTCTTACATGGGTATTTAAATAACAAGTACACCAATATTTAATTCTTGAAAACTTCTCTGCTAGGGGAAATCTTATTAAATGAAAATAGTTCCATTAATTTTAATGTACAGGGTGACATGTTTTATCCCAATCTAAGATGCACAATTTTCACAGAGAAAAAAAATTAGTAAATAGTGAAAAATTTTATTAGAAATGAATTTTTTTAAGATTTTATTTATTTATTTGACAGAGAGAGACACAGAGAGAGAGGGAACACAAGCAGGGGGAGTGGGAGAGGGAGAAGCAGACTTCTCGCTGAGCAGGGAGCCCGATGTGGGACTCAATCCCAGGACCCTGGGACCATGACCTGAGCCGAAGGCAGTTGCTTAGCCCACTGAGCCACCCAGGTACCCCTAGAAATGAATGTTAAATACATTTAGCTTGCTCTTAATATGTAATATGATGACGTATTGTCCTCACCAAAGGAGGAAGCAAAGTCTTGAGCATGTAGGTTGGTGGGAAAGAGATGGCAGTCCTTCTAACTTCTACACCATTGTCTCTGCTGACATCTTCCTCTTCGAGGACGCACATGGTTATCTTCACTCGCACAGAATTTAAAAAAAAATTATAGCTCAGAGAAACACCTCTGGTCTCTAAAGGGCTACAAACACACTTTGAAACACATGAAAGTTCAACACCTCTTAGAGAATGCTGCCCCCATCCCTCTCACTTGCTGTATGCATGCCTGGAAATATTTGGTTTCTTCCCAAACTGTTGAGTGGAGCAAGTTGGCGAGTGTCTTTGCCTGAAATTGTAATATCAAAACAAACAAACACACAGATTTTTGTAGCATATTTATTTAAGGTGTTCTGGATGAAAAGTTCATTATACTAAAAAAATAATGCATTATCTGAGATGTGGTGTAACTGGTTTTTAAGAGAGTTCAAAGCAAAAGGTGTTGGACGGGTAGTGCGTGTGGTGGGTCTTTGCTGGCGACGCTGGGTCTGGGTGTGTTTCTGCTCTGATGCACAGCGCATCTCCTCTCTTTCACAGATACGTCTTCTGGCTCGGAAGATGAAGGCTCGGTGCAGGGTGACTCCCAGGGGACCCCCACCTCCAGCCAGGGCAGCATCAACATGGAGCACTGGATCAGCCAGGCCATCCACGGCTCCACCACCTCCACGACCTCTTCCTCTTCTACCCAAAGTGGGGGGAGTGGCGCCGCCCACAGACTGGCCGACGTCATGGCCCAGACGCACATAGGTGAGTGCCTCGCTCTCCTCGGTGAGCAGGGGGCTTTAGTGGCTGTGCCCTTGGCGTTTACGGAGCCAATCAAAGGACAGCACAGAGCCCAGCTCCGACTCTGGCTGCTTTGCTGCTTTTGTGAAACCCTTGGTTTTGCTGGTTTTCAGCATCCCAATGTCTCTGACGGCTAGACTGCCAGGGGTTTTCTGCTCATAAAGGAATGCATGCTTGTTCATTAGGGCACTGTGGAACCCCGTGTCTACACGTTTTCTCCTCACACTAAAACACGCTTCTACGTGGAGTCTTAATAGTGCTGATAAATAAGGCAGGGGATTTTAAAGTGAATTTGCTATTACTTGGGGTATCGTTTGAGGAGGTGGGGGTTTTTATCGCTTCTGCTGTAGCCTGCTCTCCGCGCTTGGAATTCAAAGTTCTTGGCTGGTGCGTCTTCTATCCTCTGTGGGTTCTGTGATGAGTAAGATCCTCTCTATCGGAACAAGCACACAGTTAGGAAGCATTGCCTGAGATGTTTGAAACTAGCATGAAAAAGGAGATTAAGTAAGAATTACCAGAGCAGAAGAAGGCGCGTTGGATGAGCCGTGGTGCTGTCGGAATTGTGGGCAAAGGAGGGGCATGTCTTTCTGTCACCACCGTGCCCGATGCTCCTTATGACCAGGAAATGAGTCCTTGTCTGCTGTGCAAGGGGCAAGTACGGCGTCCAGATCTCTGCTCTCCCATTTCAGCGACGGATTAACACTCTTGAGCTTCCCAGTAAAGATCCTTCACAGACTGAATTGGCTTGCTTTGAATGTGGTGCCAGGATAGTTCAGGATGCTCCCCATTCAAACCGCGACGTGGACACGAGTCACCTCGCCCACAGGACACGCACTCCTCACTGTGCTGTGGTTGGCAGCACGTACCCCTTGCCACACCAGACCTTGTGTCTGCAGAAATCCCAAACTTAGGGAACAGATAAAGATCGTACAAACATCTCAGACTCACAGGTTTTTGTTTCTAGATTATTAGCTACTTGAGAGAGTTCACAGAAACTCAAACCACTTTTTTAGAACTTTGACCTAGGAGCACTCACTCGAATGAAGTTGAAGTTAAATGCTTCAGCTTTTAACTTTGCTGATAAAAGAATCAGAGGTGAGCTCTTTCTTCTCCGGCAGAAACTCGTCTGGTCTCCGTTTCCACACGAACGGCTCTGACATCTTAAGAAAACACTTCTTCCTGTTTCGTTTTTTAGTGGGGAAAAAAAAGGAACAATGATTCTTTGCTTTGTACCTCTCAGAGCTGTGGTGAGTAAAAAGGAGGAAATGGGAAAATTCTCATCTTTTGGACAGTGATGGTCCAGTGCCAGGTGGTGTTATCAGAGCTCAGTTTTACACCCGTGAGTGACAGCAACACCGAGAGTCAGTTAAAAGCTAAAGAGAGCGTGTGTGCGTGACGTAGGTCAGCTTCGTCTTGCGTGCATTTCGGAGCCTGAGGTGGCGTCTGGGCGGGTCGTCCGGCACCTGTGCGGATGGTTAGACGTGGGGCATGCCGTCCCTCCACGTCTGCCGCTCACTCCAGCCTGGGGAGCCTGGGCGCTCCAATTCTGTTCACTGTTAAGGAAGAATCAGAATCCTGCTAAGAGAAACGTATAATTCCAAACAAAGTAATCACTGCCTTCGGTTCTCCCTTTGTGACGTTTCGTGTGAAATCCTGGAGGAAATTATAGCATGGAGGATTAAATTTATCCAGACTATAAAAGGTGGCGTGACTCATGTGCCTCACATCTCAAGGCAACCTGAACAGAGCCTACAGCGTGTGACGCTGCAGTCATTCCTAATCGGGCACAAAGAGAAGTTCCTAGAATATCTGGAAATTTTCTGTAAATAGGAAAAATCTTGAAAGAAAGCAGTGGCAAAATACAATAAAACAGGGAATAAAGGAGAACCGACAACTCCTCTGGCGGAGCAGAAGCGGCGAAGCTCGCCCGCGTGGGGCTGGGGTCTCCCTGCACAGTGTCTCACCTCCGAGAGCTCCCTGACCGCTGCACGGTCAGCACACTTCCCCGTCAAAGAGCCGGACAGTAAGGGACTTGGGCTTCGTGGTCCCAGCGGTGGTCCCTGCAGCTGTTCCACCCCGCTCTCTAGAACAAAGGCGTCTGTAAGCAGGTGGGCGTGTCCTTGTGCAATAAAACTTTACTTATAAGAACAGGTGGCAGGCTGCCCCTGATCCATCACTGGCCACCTCCTGCTGGAGAGCTCTACACCAGGCTCCTGGGACAGCAGGGAAAGGCGGACAGTGAGTTAGCTCACCGCAGGCAGCGCAGACACTCCTCCGTGGGTTACAGATTTCTTGGGGCTCCTTTGGTGATCCAGGCCTGGCTTGAGAGCAGGACCCACGGCAGCTACCCCGACTGGGGGGTTTTAGTTAGGTCTTCATGCAGGCTTCTCACCCTGTGTCGTCATGTTTAGTTGAACGAGAAGCTGATCCCCGCAGAAATGCTCAGGGACGGGGAGCGAACGTCTCTGCCCGTCTGTGTCCATCTGCTTGGGGAACGTTCTCTAACCACTGACCCCTCTCCAGCTCAGACGTTGTCCTGCTCTCACTGCCTCTTCCTGTTTCCTTTTCCGGAGAGGGGTGCTCGCTCTTCTGAGGCCCATCCTTTCCTCTGATGCTGGCTCCCGGGAGGTCAGCTCTTCCCTCCCAGCTTGGGGTGTCACCGGCCGCTCACGGCCTCTGCTCACGGCCTGCACCACGCGCCAGCCACCCCCCGCCCCCGGGCTCCTGTCTCGCCCTGTCTCTCCACGTTCTTGCTGTCTTCATGCACTCACGCGGTTTTCGAGAGGCCGCCTGCTCTTCCCTGACACACAGATCTGCATTTCCCACCGTGAAATCCCTCACAGCCCCCATTTCAGAGCACCTCCCGACACTGCACACGGGTCCCCCTGTCGACCAGCCTGTTGAAGAGGCTGTCCTCCCAGGAGCACGCTTGAGACCCGAGCACCGTGGTCCCTTGTCCCCACGACCCTCGTGCATCCATGTCTGAGTGTTCGGCTGCCACACGTGTTGCAAGCCTTGCTCCTCTCTGTGACTGTCCGCAGACCCCCACCTCCCGTCTGGACTGCCTCAGCCCCTTGTGCCCGCATGTCCTTTTGCCTTTCTAGCTGTTCTGAGCCCCACTGCTCCTTCAGCGCTGTTAGGACACAGGTCCGCTCCTGTCTCTTCCCAGAAATGCTCCTGCGATTTTCACCTCTCAGCACTCGCTTTTTTGGATTTTATATGTAGACTCAAAGTAATGACTTTTGGATCCAGAAGTGTCTCAGCGCCTCCTCCTCCATGCGCCCCTTGCCACAGGAGCACCTCACTGGCCTGTGCTCTCACACCTTGGCACACACCAGAGACACGCGTCTGTTTAGTTCTGCCGTTTGTGACATTTAAGTGCATTTAACTCGGAAAGTAGTAACAAAGCCATTTACACCTTTATGCACATGAGTTTCACAGATTCTCTCTTGGAGCTTCTGAGAGGGTCCCCACAAACAGGGAGAAAAGGCGGAGAGAAGCCTGCAGGCCTGGGTGACGGGCCTGAGAGTAAGCACATCCTAGCCAGGGCGTCGGGGCGCCCTGTCATGTAGTTCCTTCAGCCCGGTGAGGGCTCACCACCCCTTGTTCTGCGGGGGGAGACTGAGGCCCAGGAATGTTGGCGTGAGGCCACAGGTGCCCAGCGGGTCGGTGGTCAGCAGGACCTGACAGACCTGTGGGATGCAGGAGCACCAGCTCGTCACAACGGAAGGGAGCTCCTTTCCAGACAAAAGCTCAGTTACACTTTGCATTAACAGTGAAGACTTCAGTGTCCCCAGCACCCCCCACATACACACACAGGGTCTGTGGTCTGTGGAGTTGTTGGGACAGTTGGAGCCTGTCATCAGGAATTTGAACTTGATATAAAAATCAAGAAGCTCTTGTTTGAAGTCGAAGGTTCCTGTTCTGATATTGGCACATACTTCCTAACACCTGTCTGACTGTTGCTGTCCTATCTTCATGGGATCGCGTGGCATCAGTGTGGGAGGGCAGAGAAGCTGGCGATCCTCCTAAAGTCACCCCTGACTCAGAACTTTGGCCGGAGAAATGTTGGTGTATAGAACCGCCTAGCCCTCTTGCAACCACCCCTAGCGGCGGTCTGTGGATGGTCCACCTGAAATGTGAAAGGCCAGTGTGGATCACCACCAGCAGTAACGGGTTAGGCCAATGGCTGGTGAGACTCGGGGCAGGTCCTCTCTCCGGGTCGGCTGTGTGCGGAGGATGGACCCAAGCAGGGAGCTGTCAGGCACAGGACCCTGCAGAGCGGATGCTCTGACCCTCCCGAGGCCAACTCCTTCCAAGAAGGTCACGTCTGGCTCACCTCCACGACTCCATCAAGGAGCCTGCTTTTCCACCCCCATGGGGAAGGTATGCGAGCCAGAGCAGCTGGGCATGCAGGGTGGTCTGGGGTGTAACAGGGAGCCCATTTCCCGCTTCCTCCTCAGTGCTCACGGAGGTCCGGGTGACTGCAGGGACTCGGGGTGTGGGGCATTCTGCATGAGCAGAGGTCGGGTTCACCTGAACACATTGCTTGTGGCCCATGTCCATCAGTGGGCTACTGAGCACGTGCTTTTTACATGTAAAAGCCAGATTTCCTACTGTTCCCTCAGAAGTTATTTGGGGACTGAGAAGTAACTAACACGGCTTTAAAGTGGGATTTGTCACCACTTACCCTAGGCATCCCCACCGTACAGTCAGAATTAAAGCTGCTTTTTAGCCGATGTTGGAATATCTGTGGTTGTTGAAGTGTTGCTTTATTTATTCTGTGTTCATTCATTCTTCAGACTGTTTCTCCAACATGGGCTGAGCGCTGATGCCGTGGGCTGGTTGGTGTCACTTCAGTGTCTGAGTAGGACCCGGGGAGCCACATGGAGCTGGAGACTTAGGTCAGGAAGCGGGGGGTTTCCAGGTTCAGCTGGGAGACCAGCCTGCACCCTGAGACAGTCTTGGCCAGAAACTGCTGTCCAGGTGGGGTGGAGACCAGGGCATTGATGGCAAGAACATCCAGGGGGTGTCCGAGGAGTGAGCCGGACCCCTGCTACTGGGTCGTAAGGGCGGCTGAACTGCGCCCCCTCCCGCCTCCTTCCCTCCCCACATCTGTGCCATCTTGAGTTGCAGATTCTGGAGGAACCGTCAGCTGCTGGGAGCAAAGTCATATAGCATTGATGACACAAGACCCACCTGTGGGGGCAGCTCTGGGGGGTTCTCAGTGGAAGAGGTGACCCTTGACAGGTGGCTGGAGGGTGGCCACCATTTTTTTCTTGATTTTAAAAGGACCGGGAAACTGACACAAGAACCAGTGTGGCTCACTTGCTCAGAAGATACAGACTGGCCCTGAGGATCTCAAGGTGCTCCTGCCACACAGGGCCATCCGTGGCTCACGCCAGGAGCTGATGAGCAGGTGCTCATGCCCCACATGGCCGTCTGTGGCTCAGGTTGGGGGGGCGCTGGTGAGCAGGTGCTTCTGCCACACGTGGCTGTCCGTGGCTCACGCTAGGAGCTGATGAGCAGGTGCTCCTGCCTCACGTGGCTGTCTATGGCTCACGTGAGGGGGGGCTGGTGAGCAGGTGCTCCTGCCACACATGGCCATCCGTGGCTCACGCCGGGAGCTGGTGAGCAGGTGTTCCTGCTGCATGTGGCCATCCATGGCTCACGCCGGGGGCTGGTGAGCAGGTGTTCCTGCTGCACATGGCTGTCCGTGGCTCACGTGGGGGGCTGATGAGCATTACAGCCCTTTGAGCGGTGCCTCCAGCCCGAATCCACTGTTCTTGCCCATCAACAAGTGTTTCTTGAGCATCTGTTACACGTGAGCTTCCTTCAGAGTTGAATACGTGGAGTCCCGATCTTCATCAGAACGGGGCATGGCGTGTCTCGCAGCGGCACTGGCCTCTGGCGCCCCAACAGAAGCCAGCGGTGAGGGGAGCGACCCCACAGTGGAGGGGAGGTGACACACACACATCAGTAAATTTGGAAGGCACTTTGGGTCCCCCAGCTGTCTCTGTTGCCAGATGTATCAGAATCATTCTTCCCCCGGCATCAGAGCGGAGCATTCCCAGCACAAACCCCGATGGGCCGCCACCGGAGATGCAGCCATGGCATAACTGAAACACGAGTGAATCTGAATAAAACCACAGTGCTGTGAGCTCCCATTTCAGCTGCCTTGTTACGGTGGTGGGCTGGCATCTTGCTCACGATGCATCTCCATCTGCTGTGTCTTCACGTGAAGTAGGAGACCCCAGCAGGTACACCACTTAGCCACAGAGAAGCAGGTCACGTTTCTCTGTGGAGTGAAGCACGTGTGGCAGAAGCATGCGTAAGGCTGACGAAGAGGGTGGAAACCGAGTCTCAGAGGAAGAAAGACCCCAGCTGCATGTCCCTCAGTGACCGGACAGAGCGGCCTCCCTCACCCTTCTGAGAGGGGTTCCTTCCTGAGCTGAGGTCGAGGAAATTGCCCTTGTGGGGGGTGAGTCTGCGCAGGCTGCTGTCACCGAGCACCCAGGCTGGGGCTTAAACCAGAGATTCTCATCCCACGTCCTGAGCCTGGGAGCCCGAGGTGCAGGTGTGGGCAGGGCTGGGGTCTCCCGAGGCTTCTGTCCTGGGCGTGCAGACACCATCCCTCCCCGGGTCCTCACGTGGCCGTCCCTCTGCACGTGTCTGTGTCCTGATCTCCTTATGAGGACCCCAGTTACATGGGGTTAGAGTGGCCCTAGTGACCTCTGTGCAGACCCGTCTGAGGTCCTGGGGGTGAGGACTTGCACGGGTGACCTGTGAGGGGACCCAGCGTGGCTCACACCAGGGCAGATACGCAGGGAACCCAGCCGTCTGCTGAAGGCCTGCAGCTAGGACTCTGGTGCTCCCATGTGCTGCGTGGAGACCCCGTGGGAGACCCCACAGCTGCTGCTGCAGGGTTTCTGCTCCTGCCTCACTCACACCGTGCTGCAGCCACGGTCTCTCCTGTAGCGGACTTCTCTGCGCCCAGCAGTAACATCATTCGGGTGCTTACGTGTATCGACCGCCTTAAGGTCGGTGCCGTCATTATGATCGGCATCTTACAGAAAAGGAAGCCGAAGCACAGACAGGTGAGTAACGGGTCTCAGGGGAGCAACTATGAGCAGGGGACCGGGCACCAAACCGGGGGACGCTGGAAGCCCCAGCCCCCCTGTGTGTCCACGTGCCCGCTGGGGCTGGTGCCTGGGACTGTGCAGGCATGGCTCACTGCATGGGATGCGGCACCGATACACAGATAGACACGTGTTTGGAACGGTCACTCAGTATCGTGTGTGCTAAAACAAATAGAACAGCTCACAGCTCTTGAATGCTTATCCTCCGTCACAAAATGTGCTAAGAGCCTTATGTATGTTTCATTCAATTCCTGCACCCTGCAGGGGACCGGCCATATTAGTCCGCTTGGGGAGCAGGACCCTGAGGCACGAGAGGCTAAGACATTCCCCACGAGCTGGGGGACGTGCAGAGCGGAGGTGCAGACCCCAGAATCTGCCTGCAGAGCTTGAGCTCTTCGCTGCCTCTGTCGCGACAGACGAGAAAATTACTCGTTTATGAACAAATGCATAACTTACAATGTCTCTGTTGCCACGGGCAGTTTGAGAACATTATTTTAGTTAACACACCGCAGTGATTCATCGATGTAGCTCCCACTGTAATTTTATGTTGGGAGGGGTACCAACCTTGGTTCCATTTTGAGCGGCGTACGTTACCTTAAAGATAATCCTTATGCTGAGACTTGCAGCAGACGTGGACTCAGACTCTTGGTCTTCTCTTGGGACGTGGCAGTTTGTGAAACCCTGTGGCTCACTTACCCTTCAGAATAACTCGGTCGTGATGATCAGAAAACTTGTGATTTGCTTCTTTCTAGAAAATCACTCTGCACCTCCTGACGTGACCACTTACACCTCAGAACACCCAATACAAGTAGAAAGGCCGCAGGGCTCGACGACATCACGGACGGCACCCAAGTACGGCAACGCGGAGCTCATGGAGACGGGTGACGGTAGGTTTCCTGGGGTCGTGGCGACGCCTTTGTAAACCCCGTCCCTGCAACCCGCCCTTCCGTGTGCCGGGGCGGAGGTTTCTTGTGGGTACACAGTGGACTCTGATATGTCACGTAGCTCCCACGGAAGGTGGCATGGACATGAGAAGTGCAGAGTATCTCCACGTGTTTCCACGTCAGAAAAAACATCAGTGTGGTGGGAATTTACTCTTGAGAAGAAGCAGATGTTTTATAAGATTTTGATGTGCTTGCTACTTGTTAACAAATGTTGGTTCAGCAATTAAGAAATTAGCGTGGAAGTGTTAAGACCGTGAGTGGTTGGCAGAAGGGCAGCGTGAAGTTAAATGTGAAACAAAACAATCGGCAGGTAAGGGCTAGCGTGGTGCTTTAGACTGAGGAAGAGGTGACTTTCATGAAGATGGTCAGCATGGCCAAGCTGTGCCGTCCGTCCCACCGGGCACGTGTCCCTCATCACGGTCCGCGAGCCGCTCCTGTTTCCAGCATGACTGCTCTGCCTGGAAGACATGGTTGTCCGTGTGTCTGAGCACCTTTCCGCGGAATGAGACGTGTCTGCAGAGGACACACTTCTTCCCCTTGAGGATGTCAGCACCCTAGCACTCCTTGTAGTCATTAACTTGGGTCGTTCATGCCTTTTTCAACAATCATGTCATTTATTCAGTTTTCAAAATGATGTCATTCGTTGTTATAAATAAGAGCTATATTGTTATAAAATAGAATTTATTTGTACACAGGAATAGATGCTACAGGCTAGTATTCTGTGTTATGCAAAAGATTGAATTTAGGGTGCATTTAAATTGTGCTCCGGGATGCATTGCCTAAATGTGCACTCGTGGGTGGGGCTGAAAGACATGGGAGGGTGCTGGGTACCCGTGAGGAGAGATGACGGGCCCTCCATGGACCTCGAGTGCCCGCACTTTTGTCAGGAGGTGCAGGGACAGCGCCTGACAGGGGCCTGCCATCTCCCTGAATTTGACGTGTCCGGCAGACTGCTCTGGCCCCACAGGGGAACGCCGGTGGTCTCAGGACTCAGGGCCTTGGGGAGGGTCTCCCTGCCGTGTGGGGTCTCTGACCCCCGTTGGAGCAGGGACCTGAGTCTGTGAATGAAGAAGGACAGAACCTGTTTCAGGAACACGCGGTGGGGACGGGGCCAGCCTGGGGTCTGACATCCCTCCCACCACCACGACGGGTGATGGGTAGAGTGGTCATGGAGTGTCATTCCTGGGGCCTCTGCAGCCCCCGGGGCCTGCTGTCCTCCCAGGGGCAAGCTCTCGCGGTGTGGGGTGTCCCGGGCAGCACTGGAGATGGGGCCCCGGCACCAGCGTCACGGTTGCTTGGTCCGCGGGTGAGGTGCTGACTGTCCCTTCATCAGGCCATCCATGGTTCTGTCTTCCAGGGGTGCCCGTGAGTAGCCGGGTGTCGGCGAAAATCCAACAGCTCGTCAACACCCTCAAGCGACCGAAGCGGCCGCCATTACGGGAGTTCTTTGTCGATGACTTTGAAGAACTGCTGGAAGGTGATGGGCCCTTTGCCACCCCGTTCTCCCCGTGTCCGCGTGACCCCACAGATCGTCGTGGCGGGCCCCGTTAAGATCAGCAGTCTCGGCATTCCCCGGAAGACAGGACTCCTGTCTGGAGACTGTAGGCCCTGTTACCCCCTTCGCAGACAGGCCGAGTGCACGCGGGCCGGGTAGACACCCAGGGCACACGTGTGCGGGGCCCTCGCAGACTGGGATTCTGCCCCGTGAGCCGGGCCTCGGTCAGGCAGCACAGTGAGATGTGGCTCACGGCCACGCGCTCTCTCTGAGGAACGCGGACTGAGTGTGTGAGCGTGTGGCTGGCTCCTTCTCCTGCTCTCTGTACACATTCCCGAGCCTTTGAACATAAAGTCAAGACAAAGTCATGCTTGCCACGTCCAACCCAAACCCTTTGTACCACAAGTAAGACACAGCCGACTGTCTAGCCAGCAGGTGGAGATTGTCAGTCACGAACGGTGAGGGGGAGAAACCTCCAGTTGCTCACCTCAACAGAAGAGTCGTAATGCAATTGTCTGATTGCATTACGGGGCACTTATTTTTGTTTTACTCTAGAAAACGTGCTCTGTGCTAGTTATTCAGCGTATGTGTTGCAAATTCACATTTACATGTCAGTGTTTAAGGGCAATACAGTTTAGCAGGATTTGAGCTCTGGAGTCCAGAATCACGAGTGTTGATCAATAATTAATATTTTAAACAGCGCCATTGCTATTCCCGACTCCAGGCATGTTGAAATACCCAGTGCCTGCATCCGTTTACAGATGCGCTCAGGTCTCCCTTTGTTCACCATCCCAATATTGTCTTGGACAGTGTAAGAATTCAGTGCTTCCTCTCTATGCCTGAGGCCAGTATGTGGGTCCTGGCTCTGATTCTAGAAAAGTGGCATGCATGCTTTCTGTCCACTAGTAAACTTGTGTCAGTGTTCTACTCTCTTCAAAAAGAAGAAAAAAGGTGATTGCACTGATAGGGATGTTCTTTTCTTGAAAACTCTTTGTGTTTGAATGCATGTAGTTCAACAACCAGATCCGAACCAGCCTAAGCCAGAGGGAGCACAGATGTTGGCCATGCGCGGGGAGCAGCTGGGAGTGGTCACCAACTGGCCTCCGTCCCTGGAAGCCGCGTTGCAGCGATGGGGGACCATCTCCCCGAAGGCCCCGTGCTTGACCACGATGGACACGAACGGGAAGCCCCTGTACATCCTCACTTACGGTAATTCTCTGCGCTTCCTTCACTGTCCTCTGGGCCCAGCGGCCATTTTCAGGCCGGCTGACCCCTTGCACCGCCTTCCGTGTCCGGCACACACACAAATGGGACTCTGGAAGGAAATGGTTTAGGAAAAGTATTTAGTTTGAATATGGAAAGTTATTACTTGCTAAATGTTCCCTGAGTAAAAGCCAGAGATGGGTACAAGAAATCAGTGGGTGACAGCCCTAACGAGATGTTGGATTTTACATCTGGGAATGTCTGATATTCTCAAAAGTCATGCCTTCAGGAATGATGGGCAGTTAAAGAATTCGTGTCTAAACCCTGTGACATGGACCCCTCGGAAAAGACCATGTCTTTCCAAAGTGATTATGCAAAAAAGCAAGAGAAACAGGCTTTTCTCTAGTTCTTCATTCAGCACAATTACTGGAATCTGTACACCTCTGGAAATAGCTGTCCCTGGGTAAGGGGCCATGGAGGAAGCACATTGTTTGCAAAGAAACCAGCTGATAACTAAAAGACCAAAACGGCTCGTGTTGCATCTGCCTGTGTGAGATGAGATGACCTTTGTCTAGATTTCAGTTTTGTGTTTGTGACTGGAGCTTGCACTGGCAGTAGGAATGACACTGGTTTCTGCCTTGGCAGTCCAGCTCAAGAAGCAGATGTTACATTAAATGATGCAGAGCCAGCCTTTCGGGTGGGGGGCCCCAGGCGGTACCAGCCCAGACTGAGTCATTACCCCTACGCCTCCCCGGCAGAGATGGATTGTGAGGTTCGGGAGCATGCGTCTCACAGCTTCATCATTTTAGGGCATGTTTGGGTAGTTCTTTTTTTTTTTTAAAGATTTTATTTATTTATTTGAGGGAAAGTGAGAGAGCACAAGCAGGGGGAGCAGCAGAGGGAGAGGGAGAAGCAGGCTCCCCGCTGAGCAGGGTTACCCGATGCGGGGCTTGATCCCAGGACGCCGGGATCATGACCTGAGCCGAAGTCGGATGCCAACCAACTGAGCCACCCAGGTGCCCCACTTTAGGGTAATTCTAAGTGGATAAAGAGCATTTCACCCAGGATGAGGCATAAGCTTGATTTTTTTCATTATACTCTTTGGAGATAGGTTTTATTCAGTGAAGTAGATGAAGACTTTCCTTGGTGACCCTCATCCCTTGCCACATGCAGCCTGGGAGCTGGTGTGTAGGTGGGATAGCTGCTTCTTAGCTGAATCCTCCGCGGGCTCGCCTGCGACATACAGGGACTCTCGGACCTGCCTGTACACACACACAGCGGCACTCACCTGTCAGCCCACGAGCGCTCAGTGGGGTGTGGCTCGGTGCCACGGCAGGTCATCAGAGATGAGACATGATTCCCCAGACTGAGGATCTAGATCAGAAGGACAGCCCTCGCTGAGGGAGCGCTGACTTTCCCTTCTTGCAAGGTTACGAGGAACCGAAGTGTAAGATGCAGACCGAAAGTTATCTCTGAAAATTTGAGACGTGTTGTCTACACCCAGGCATCACAACTCCTGCATTTAAATCATCTATATTTTATTGCATTTTACTCTTCTAGATTAGACATATGCTATGGGTCAACCTTGGTTTTTACTTGTTAAAGGAATGTGAGAAAGCAATGCATTTCCAAAAAGAAGATAGTAGTTTATCAGGCTGTAAAAGGGAAGTGTTGGCTAATACAAGAAAAAGTGTGGAAAAGTGCTTTATATATATTTCAGTGCTTTATAGAAACCCTGAAATAGATGAACCTATAATCATTGGGTGTTGCTGCAAAGACAGAAGTCCACTGAATAAGATTGTTCTACTACCACGTAGCTCCAGATGGTCTTCAGTATTGCAGTTCACCGTCAGCCCCCAAGTTCAGCTTCCTGCAGAGCCCGGGGTAGCAGAACTCCCAGATGAGAAACTTGGGGTCTTTGACAGGAAACACACATGGTGGGTGAAGGTTGTCAACAACCCCTCAGAAACAATCTTCTGTTCTCCATTTACCAATATAAATAACATGCACACTGAGGAGAACCAGGGCATTTCACTATCTTCAATTAATAAAAATAAATCATGCGAAGGAACTCCTTTCCTTCCGCCATGATTCTCTGCTTCGTCCCGTTCTCGACGAGATACCTGCAAGTTCATCCTGCTTTGCTGTAGTGTTGCTTTTACTACCAGGCAGCCTCCCCCTCCCTCCCTCTCTTTTCTTCCTTCTTCCTTCCTTTTAGGATCTATGACTTGGCTTTTGCTCCAGATCTTTTGGAACATTTAGATGCTTGAGCTCGAACAGCCCTGGGGAACCTTTCTCTGTCTTTCTGTGTTTTGTGTTGTTGGTGGTGTGTTTCTTGGGCTGTCTCTGCACTGTGCAGGCGTCCCAGCTTCTGGGCGGTGTGTGAGGTCTGACAGCCCGTCCTCACCCACCTGCCACCGTGCTCAGAGCCACACTCTTACAGGTGCGTGCTCCTCACAGAAGTCCAACTGAAATTATGTAATAAGACAGTGCATACGTCATGTCCACATCTCTCTTCTGTATGCACACGACTATCTTAGAGTCCCAGGATCTGTTTTCCAGTTCAACTTGCCAAAATCTGTTGGAACTTCGTGTCCAATTCCCACGTTTCAAATAGACAATACTGTATTATTGTTAACTAGTGTTAACCACAGTCACCGTCCTATAGGTTACACCTCATGACTTACTTTATAACTGGAGGTTTGTACCTTTGCCCCCCCTTCACCCATTTTTCCCTCCTGTCCCCCACCTCTGGAAGAGCCAGTCTGCTCTCTGGGTGTCTATGAGCTTGGTTTCTAGAGTCTACAAATAAGTGAGATCATAATGTATTTGTTTTTCTCTGTTTTACCTCTTTCACTTAGCGTAATGCCTTCCAAGTCCATCCGTGGTCTCACACATGGAGAGATTTCATTCCTTATTATGGCTGAGTAATATTCCATTGTATACATATACCACATGCCCTTTATCCACCCACCCCTTGATGGACTCTTGGGTTGCTTCCATATCTTGGCTATTGTAGATAATGCTGCAGTGAACAGGGGGTGCAGATATCTTTTTAAGTTAGTGTTTTTATTTGCTTTGGATAAATACCTACAAGTGGGATTGCTGGATCACAGGGTAGTTCTATTTTTAAGTTCTTGAAGAACCTCCATACTGTTTTCCAGAGCAGCTGCACCAGTTTGCATTCCCACCGACGGTGCCCAAGGTTCCCCTTTCCCCACATCTTCACCTGCATTTGTTATCCCTTGTCTTTTTGATGCCAGCCATTCTGACAGGTGTGAGGTGGTCTCTCAGTGATTTTGATTTAATCTGCCTGATGATCAGTGATGTTGAGCATCTCTAAATATGCCTCTTGGCTATCGGGATGCCTTCTTTGGAAAAATGTCTATTCAGTCCCTCTGCCCATTTTTAAATCAGATTGTTTTTTTGCTATTGAGTTGTAGGAGTTCTTTATATATTTTAGATATTAAACCTTTATTGGACAAATAATTTGCAGATATCTGTAATTTGCTTTTTCATTGTCCTGATTGTTTCCTTTGCTGTGCAAAAGCTTTTTAGTTTAATGTGATCCCACTTGCTTATTTTTGCTTTTGGTGTCAGATCCAAAAAAAATCACTAAGACTGATACTGAGTACCTTCGCATCTATGTTTTCTCCTAGGAGTTTTATGGTTTCAAGTCTTCAAGTTTTCCATTCATTTTGAGTTAATTTTTATGTATGGTGTAAGATAGTGGTTTAGTTTCCTTCTGGTACATGTGGCCGTCCAGTTTTCCCACTGCCATTTATTTTTATTGAAGGGACTCCTTTTCTCCCATTGTGTATTCTTGCCTCCTTAATGGACCATATAAGAGTGGGTTTATTTCTGGGCTCTCTGTTCCACTCATCTGTCTGTTTAATGCCAATACCACACTGTTTTAATTACCTTAGCTTTGTGATATAGTCTAAAATCAAGGAGCCGGGTGCCCCGAGCTTTGCTCTTCTTACTCAAGATTGTTTTGGCTTTTTGGGGTCTTTTGTGGTTCTGTACAAATGTTAGGATTCTTTGTTCTAGTTCTGTGAAAAATGCCATAGGAATTTTGATATCGATGGCACTAAATCTGTAGATTACTTTGGGTAATATGGACATTTAACAATATTATTTCTCCCAGTCCATGAGCATGGGATATCTTCACATTTATTCCTGTCTTCCTCAACTTCTTTCATCAGTGTCATATCATTTTCAATGTATACGTCTTTCCCCTCCTTGGTTAAAATTATTCCTAGCTATTTTATTCTTTTGGATGCAACTATAAATGTTTTCTGAATTTCTCTGATAGTTCACGGTATACAATTTTTGTATATTGATTTTGCACTCTGCAGCTTTACTCAATTCATTGATTAGGTCTGACAGTTTGGTTGTGGGTTTTTTGGTTTGTTTGGTTTGGTTTTGGTTTTGGTGGCATCTTTAGGATTTTCTATATATAAAATTATGTAATCCTGGGGCACCTGGGTGGCTCAGTTGTTAAGCATCTTCCTTCGGCTCAGGTCATGGTCCCAGGGCCCTGGGATCGAGCCCCACATCGGGCTCCCTGCTCCGCGGGAAGCCTGCTTCTCCCTCTCCCACTCCCCCTGCTTGTGTTCCCTCTCTCGCTGTGTCTCTCTGTCAAATAAATAAATAAAATCTTTAAAAAAAATAAAATAAAATTACATAATCCTCAAAGAGAGACAGTTTTACTTTTTCCTTTCCAATATAGATACCTTTTATGTCTTTTTCTTGCTTAAATACTCTGGCTAGGACTTCCAATACTGTGTTGAATAAAAGTAGTTGAGATTGGGCACCCTTGTCTTGTTCCTGGTTTCAGAGTATATTAGCTGTGAGTTTGTAATATACGGCCTTTATTATACTGAGGTATGTTCCCTCTGTATTCACTTTGTTGAGAGTTTCTCATCAAAAAGATGTTGAATTTTGTTAAATGCTTTTTCTGCATGTATGGACATAGGACTTGTATTCATTTTGTTAACGTGATGTATCATCTTGATTGATTTGTTGATGTTGGACCATCCATGTGTCCCTGGAATAAACCCACTTGATCATGGTATGTGATCCTTTCAATGTATTGTTGAATTCGGTTTGCTAGTATTTTGTTGAAGAATTTTGCATCTATCTGTATCAAGAATATGGGCCTGGGTGTTTGTTTGTTTGTTTGTTTGTTGGGTTTTTTTTTTTTTTCTTTTGTGGTGTCCTTGTCTGGTTTTGGTATCAGGTTAATGCTGGCTTCATAAAATGAGTTTGGAATCGTTCCCTTCTCTCACTTTTTTTTTTTTTTTTGGAAGAGTTTGAGGAGGATAGGTATTAAATCTTTGACTGTTAGAATTCACCAGGAAAGCCATCTGTTTGTGGACTTCTGTTTGTTAGGGAAGTTTTTAATGACTGATTAAATCTCCTTACTAGTAATTGTTCTATTCAGATTTTATGTTTCCTCATGCTTCATTGTTGGAAGATTATAGGTTTGGTTTCTGGGATTTATACATTTCTTCTAGCTTGTCTGGTGTGTTGACATATAACTGTTCATGGTAGTCTCTTGTGATCCTTTGTATTTCTGTGGTGTCAGTTGTAACTTCTCTTTCATTTCTGATTTTGAGTCCAGTCTCCTTTTTTCTTGGTGAGTCTAACTAAAGGTTGTCGGTTTTGTTTCTCTTTTCAAAGAACCAGCTCTTGGTTTTGTTGAGCTTTTCTGTCGTCTTTCTAGTCTCTATTTCGTGTGGCTCTGCTCTGATCTTTGTTATTTCCTTCTTTTAACTAACTTGGATTTCATTCGTTTTTTTCCTACTTCCTACCAACCTTGAGGTGTAAGGTTGGGTGTAAGGTTGTTTATTGGAGATTTTTCTTGTTTCTTGAGGCAGGTCTGTATTGCCAAGTACTTCCATCTTAAATCTACTTTTGCTGCAAATTGTCGGTTTTGGTATGTTGTATTTTCATTTGTCTAAAGGTGTTTTTTTATTTCTTTGATTTCTTTGTTGACCCACTGGTTGCTTAGTAGCATGTTGTTTAATCTCTACATATTTGTGAATTTTCCAGCTTTCTTCTTATAACTGATTTCTAGTTTGTTACCACTATGGTCAGAAACGATGCTTGATATGATTTCAGTCTTCTTGAATTTATTGAGACTTGTTTTGTGGCCTAATGTGTGATCTGGAGAATGTTCCAGGTGCACTTGAGAATAATGTGCATTCTGTTGCTTGTGGATGGAGTGTTCTACATAAATTAAGTCCATCTGGTCTAATGTGCTGTTCAAGGCTACTGTTTTCTTACTGATTTTCTGTCTGGATGATTTATCCATTGATGTGAGTGGGGTATTAAAGTTCCCTACTATTATTGTATTGCTATTAATTTCTCCCTTTAGGGCTATTAATATTTGATTTATGTATTTAGGTGCTCCTATGTTGGGTACATAAATATTTACAAATGTTATGTCATCTTAGTGGATTGATCCCTTTATCATAATGTAATTCCCTTCTTTGTCTCTTATTACTGTCTTTGTTATAAATTGTGTTTTTTCTGATATAAGTATTGCTACCTCAGCTTTTTTTTTTTCCCATTTGCATGGAATATATTTCTACATTCTTTCACTTTCATCTCTGTGTGTCTTTATATCTGAAATCAGTCTCTTGTGGGCAGCATATTGATTATTCTTGTTTTTTCCCCTTTGATCCACTCTTTGTCTTTTGTTTAGAGAATTTAGTCCTTCTACATTTGAAGTAATTACTGATAAGTAGGTACTTATTGCCATTTTGGTAATTGTTTTCTGGTTGTTTTTCAGTAGGATCTCTCTGTTTCTTTTTTTCTTTTCCTTTGTGATTTGACGACTTTTTTAGTGTTACCCTTAGATTTCTTTCTCTTTATATTTTGTGGATTTGCCAGAGGTGTTTCCTTGGTGGTTTCCATGACACATATAGCAACTTATTTTTATAACAGTCTGTTTTAAGTTTATAACAAGTTATGTTCAAGCACAGTCTAAACCTGTACATTTTTACTCCCCCTGCCCACATTTATGTTCTCACATTTTACGTCTTTTTTATCTTGTATATCTCTATTTACTACTTTGTTCTTTAACCTTTATGCTAGCTTTATAGAGTCCACTACCATTCCTATATATTTACCTTCACTAGTGGGATTTATACGTTCATGTGTTTTCTTGTTACTAATTTAGTGCCCTTTCTTTTCAGCTTGAAGAAGTCCCTTTAATGTTTCTTGTAAGTGCGATTTAGTGGTGATGAAGTCTGTTAGCATTTGCTCATAGGAAAACACTTTATCTGTCCTTCCGCTCTGAATGATCACTTTCCCAGGAACTTTTCTTGGTGGGAATTTTTTTCTTCCTCCTCTATAATAAATCAGTGAAGAACCGTTATCTCCTTTCACTGAAATCAACAACTTTCTATTTTTATCCTTGAAAAATGTCAAGTATATTTCTAGTATTTTGCCAAAAGCGTATTGCCCATTTCAAGCTCTTGGTTGTAAACTGGCTTTTGTATGAATGTACGATGGCATCAAAGTTAATATTCCAAACTGAGAATGAAGTTGGAACTTTAACAAAACATAATGGTGCTAATTGTTTGAGTGTAACTGATTTGTTCATGTACAAAGCATTGAGTTTTACAATTACAACAAATTGATTGTAATTGTTTATTTAACCATTATTCCCTGATATTGTTCATATTAAAAATTTGAAGGCAAAAATATTTGTGTTTTCTTTAGAAGAAGGAGTCATTTAAGTTCCTTTCATTTCTGGAACTGAGTCATTTCTAATAGCTAGTGACTTTTTAAAAAAAATTTATTTATTTATCTTAGAGAGCACGAGTGCACCCGTGAGGGTGAGTCAGGGGAGGGGCAAAGGGAGAGGGAGAGAGAATCCCAGCTGACTCCCTGCTGAATGCGGCACCCAACCCAGGGCTTGATCCCACGACCCTGAGATCATGATCTGAGCCAAAATCAAGAGTTGGACGCCTAACCAACTGAGCCATCCAGGTGCCCCTAGCTAGTAGTAACTGTTTTTATGGAAAATATATGATCACCCAACAAAGTACCAAATGCTTGTAAGATGCCCAGGACTGCAGCGTTGAGGAGCTAGAGAAGAGGGTGCAGGGGCAGACAAAACCTTCATCTCTGGTAATTACTCTAAGTGCTCGAGAAGAATGCCAAAGCACATAGTGTAATTTTGTGCTTTTTATAGACTGCCTAGGACATAAATGAAACAAACGTGTGTTGAGCACATGCTATAAACCAGGAATACCCTAGGACTTAGAGATCTCAAGATAAATCATTCTGTATGTCCCCTAATCGCTAAGGGGGAGACAAGTTGATAAATCTTGTGGTAGATAAATAGTAAAAACCCTAATTTGGATTGCTGCAAAATCCAATGTGAAATAAAACAAATTCGACTTTTTTTTCATTCAAAACAACTGTTATAAACAAAAATCTTCTTAATTTAGCTTTTACATTTAAAAGGAAAAAGGTTAAAACTGATTTTATTTCTGGGAAAGTTTAAGTTGCTCCTAACTGTCGTTATGACACATTAACATAATGTCTCACGCCTTGCCGGCTTCTGAACGTGCCTGGAAGCTCACGTCATGAAGGACCTTTATGTGGCTAAGAGCTCATGTTAGATTTCAGAGTCACTTTATTTCGTCTCAGGCTGTGTCCCCACCTGGGTTGCACTGAGGGAGTATCCAGCTCTGGGATGGGGGCAGGGACAGGACAGTTGTGGGTTCTTCAAAGCTGGCCATTCTTGGGCACCTGGGTGGCTCAGTCGGTGAAGCGACTGCCTTCGGCTCAGGTCATGATCCTGGAGTCCCGAGATCAAGTCCCACATCGGGCTCCCTGCTCAGGGGGGAGTCTGCTTCTCCCTCTGACCCTCTTCCCTCTCGTGCTCTCTGGCTCTCCTTCTCTCTCTCTCTCTCTCTCAAATAAATAAATAAAATCTTTAAAAAAAAAAGCTGGCCATTCTTTCTTCTGTGGCTTTTTAACTTATTTTAATTTTTTTCAAGATTTTATTTATTTTTTTTACAGAGAGAGAGAGCACAAGTAGGGGAAGGAGGCAGAGGGAGAAATAGGTTCCCCGCTGAGCAGGGAGCCTGACTTGGGGCTCGATCCCAGGACTCCAGGATCATGACCTGAGCTGAAGGCAGTCGCTTAACCAACTGAGCCACCCAGGCGCCCCTCGTGGTTTTTCTAAATCCTGCTTTTAATCCTGCTTTGTAGTCCTTTTTTTTCCTGGAGTTCAAAACTTCAGCTCAGAATACTTAGTACCACCTGTAAGTTCCAGCATTCCTCTTCAAAAATCCTGAATCTCTGAGACTAGGAAGATTTGATGCTGAGAAACTCAGGACTTGGGGAGGGAGGGGGCAGGCTCTACAGAGGCTATCCTTTTTTTTTTTTTTTTTAAAGATTTTATTTATTTATTTGAGAGAATGAGAGACAGAGAGCATGAGAGGGGGGAGGCTCAGAGGGAGAAGCAGACTCCCTGCCAAGCAGGGAGCCCGATGCGGGACCTGATCCCGGGACTCCAGGATCATGACCCGAGCCGAAGGCAGTCGCTTCACCGACTGAGCCACCCTATATCCTAAGTATCCTTTGCATTCGTTACAGTCACGTGAGGCAAGACCTACTAATGGAGGAGATGTGTCATTTTGCATAACTTGAAATCAGCACTAGGCACTCTTGCTGTGATCCCTGCCCTACTTAACTCCCTAGAAACCTTCCCCTACAGCTTCTGCGATGATAAATTTTCAGTGGCTTTGCTGGAGCTACCTGCACGTGGAGAGTATTTGGGGGGTTTTTTTTGTCTTTTTTTTTTATAATTTTTTATTGTTATGTTAATCACCATACATTATATCATTAGTTTTTAATATAGTGTTCCATGATTCATTGTTTGTGCATAACACCCAGTGCTCCACGCAGAATGTGCCCTCTTTAATACCCATCACCAGGCTAACCCATCCCCCCACCCCCCTCCCCTCTAGAACCCTCAGTTTGTTTTTCAGAGTCCATCATCTCTCATGGTTCGTCTCCCCCTCCGACTTACTCCCCTTCATTCTTCCCCTCCTGCTATCTTCTTCTTTTTTTTTCTTCACATATGTTGCATTATTTGTTTCAGAAGTACAGATCTGTGATTCAACAGTCTTGCACAATTCACAGTCCTCACCATAGCACATACCGTCCCCAATGTCTATCACCCAGCCACCCCATCCCTCCCACCCCCCCACCACTCCAGCAACCCTCAGTTTGCTTCCTGAGATTAAGAATTCCTCGTATCAGTGAGGTCATAGGATACACGTCTTTCTCTGATTGACTTATTTCACTCAGCATAATACCCTCCAGTTCCATCCACGTTGTTGCAAATGGCAAGATCTCATTCCTTTTGATGGCTGCATAATATTCCATTGTGTATATATACCACCTCTTCTTTATCCATTCATCTGTCGATGGACATCTTGGCTCTTTCCACAGTTTGGCTATTGTGGACATTGCTGCTATAAACATTGGGGTGCACGTACCCCTTCGGGTCCCTACATTTGTATCTTTGGGGTAAATACCCAGTAGTGCAATTGCCGGATCATATGGTAGCTCTATTTTCAACTGTTTGAGGAACCTCCATACTGTTTTCCAGAGGGGTTGCACCAGCTTGCATTCCCACCAACAGTGTAGGAGGGTTCCCCTTTCTCCACATCCCCGCCAACATCTGTCGTTTCCTGACTTGTTAATTTTAGCCATTCTAACGGGTGTGAGGTGGTATCTCATGGAGGTTTTGATTTGGATTTCCCTGATGCCGAGCGATGTTGAGCACTTTTTCATGTGTCTGTTGGCCATTTGGATGTCTTCTTTGGAAAAATGTCTGTTCATGTCTTCTGCCCATTTCTTGATAGGATTATTTGTTCTTTGGGTGTTGAGTTTGATAAGTTCTTTATAGATTTTGGATACTAGCCCTTTATCTGATCTGTCATTTGCAAATATTTTCTCCCATTCTGTCAGTTGTCTTTTGGTTTTGTGGACTGTTTCGTTTGCTGTGCAAAAGCTTTTTATCTTGATGAAATCCCAATAGTTCATTTTTGCCCTGGATTCCCTTGCCTTTGGGGATGTTTCTAGGAAGAAGTTGCTGTGGCTGAGGTCGAAGAGGTTGCTACCTGTGTTCTCCTTTACGATTTGGATGGACTCCTGTCTCACGTTTAGGTCTTTCAACCATTTGGAGTCTATTTTTGTGTGTGGTGTAAGGAAATGGTCCAGTTTCATTCTTCTGCATGTGGCTGTCCAATTTTCCCAACACCATTTGTTGAAGAGACTGTCTTTTTTCCATTGGACATTCTTTCCTGCTTTGTCAAAAATAAGTTGACCATAGAGTTGAGGGTCCATTTCTGGGCTCTCGATTCTGTTCCATTGATCTATGTGTCTGTTTTTGTGCCAGTACCATACTGTCTTGATGATGACAGCTTTGTAATAGAGCTGGAAGTCTGGAATTGTGATGCCGCCAGCTTTGCTTTTCTTTTTCAAGATCCCTCTGGCTATTCGGGGTCTTTTCTGGTTCCATACAAATTTTAGGATTATTTGCTCCATTTCTTTGAAAAAGGTGGATGGTATTTTGATGGGGATTGCATTGAATGTGTCGATTGCTCTAGGTAGCATTGACATCTTCACAATGTTTGTTCTTCCAATCCATGAGCGTGGAACGTTTTTCCATTTCTTTCTGTCTTCTTCAATTTCTTTCCTGAGTATTTTATAGTTTTCTGAGTACAGATCCTTTGCCTTTTTGGTTAAATTTATTCCTATGTATCTTATGGTTTTGGTTGCAATTGTAAATGGGATCGACTCCTTGATTTGTCTCTCTTTGGTCTTGTTGTGGGTGTATAGGAAGGCCACTGATTTCTGTGCATTGATTTTATAGCCTGCTACTTGACTGAATTCCTGTATGAGTTCTAGCAGTTTTGGGGTGGAGTCTTTTGGGTTTTCCACATACAGTATCATATCATCTGCAAAGAGTGAGAGTTTGACTTCCTCTTTGCCGATTTGGAGGCCTTTGATTTCTTTTTGTTGTCTGATTGCTGTGGCTAGGACTTCTAATACTATGTTGAATAGCAGTGGTGAGAGTGGACATCCCTGCCGCGTTCCTGACCTTAGGGGAAAAGCTCTCAGCTTTTCCCCATTGAGAATGATATTCGCTGTAGGTTTTTCATAGATGGCTTTTATGATATTGAGGTATGTACCCTCTGTCCCTATACTCTGAAGAGTTTTAATCAAGAAAGGATGCTGTACTTTGTCAAATGCTTTTTCTGCATCTATGGAGAGGATCATATGATTCTTGTTCTTTCTTTTGTTAATGTATTGTATCACGTTGATTGATTTGCGGATGTTGAACCAGCCTTGCAGCCCAGGGATAAATCCCACTTGGTCATGGTGAATAATCCTTTTAATGTACTGTTGGATCCTATTGGCTAGTATTTTGGTGAGAATTTTTACATCCATGTTCATCAGGGATATTGGTCTGTAATTCTCCTTTTTGATGGGGTCTGTGTCTGGTTTTGGGATCAAGGTAATGGTGGCCTCATAAAATGAATTTGGAAGTTTTCCTTCCATTTCTATTTTTTGGAACAGTTTCAGGAGAATAGGTATTAATTCTTCTTGAAATGTCTGATAGAATTCCCCTGGGAAGCCATCTGGCCCTGGGCTTTTGTTTGTTGGGAGATTTTTGATGACTGCTTCAATTTCCTTAGTGGTTATAGGTCTGTTTAGGTTTTCTATTTCTTCCTGGTTCAGTTTTGGTAGTTGATACATCTCTAGGAATGCACCCATTTCTTCCAGGTTCTCTAACTTGCTGGCATAGAGTTGCTCAGAATATGTTCTTATAATTGTTTGTATTTCTTTGGTGTTGGTTGTCATCTCTCCTCTTTCATTCATGATTTTGTTGATTTGGGTCATTTCTCTTTTCTTTTGGATAAGTCTGGCCAGGGGTTTATCAATCTTGTTAATTCTTTCAAAGAACCAGCTCCTAGTTTCGTTGATCTGTTCTACTGTTCTTTTGGTTTCTATTTCATTGATTTCTGCTCTGATCTTTATGATTTCTCTTCTCCTGCTGGGTTTAGGCTTTATTTGCTGTTCTTTCTCCAGCTCCTTTAGGTGTAGGGTTAGGTTGTGTATTTGAGACCTTTCTTGTTTCTTGAGAAAGGCTTGTGTTGCTATATACTTTCCTCTCAGGACTGCCTTTGCTGTATCCCAAAGATTTTGAAGAGTTGTGTTTTCATTTAAATTGGTTTCCATGAATTTTTTAAATTCTTCTTTAATTTCCTGGTTGACCCATTCATTCTTTAGTAGGATGCTCTTTAGCCTCCATGTATTTGAGTTCTTTCCGACTTTCCTCTTGTGGTTGAGTTCTAGTTTCAAAGCATTGTGGTCTGAAAATATGCAGGGAATAATCCCAGTCTTTTGGTACCGGTTCAGACCTGATTTGTGACCTAGGATGTGATCAATTCTGGAGAATGTTCCATGGGCACTAGAGAAGAATGTGTATTCTGTTGCTTTGGGATGCAATGTTCTGAATATGTGTATAAAGTCCATTTGGTTCAGTGTTTCATTTAAAGTCTTTATTTCCTTGTTGATCTTTTGCTTAGATGATCTGTCCATTTCAGTTAGGGGGGTGTTAAAGTCCCCCACTATTATTGTATTGTTGTCAATGTGTTTCTTTGCTTTTGTTATTAATTGCCTTATATAATTGGCTGCTCCCACGTTAGGGACATAGATATTTACAATTGTTAGATCTTCTTGTTGGATAGACCCTTTAAGTAGGATATAGTGTCCTTCTTCATCTCTTATTACAGTCTTTGTTTTAAAATCTAATTTGTCTGATATAAGGATTGCCACCCCAGCTTTCTTTTGGTGTCCACTAGCATGGTAAATGGTTTTCCACCCCCTCACTTTCAATCTGGGGGTGTCTTTGAGTCTAAAATGAGTCTCTTGCAGACAGCATATTGATGGGTCTTGTTTTTTAATCCAATCTGATAGGCTGTGTCTTTTGATTGGGGCATGTAGCCCATGTACATTCAGGGTAACTATTGAAAGGTATGAATTTAGTGCCATTGTATTACCTGTAAGGTGACTGTTACTGTATATTGTCTGTGTTCCTTTCTGGTCTATGCTGCTTTTAGGCTCTCTTTTTCCTTAGAGGACCTCTTTCAATATTTCTTGTAGAGCTGGTTTTGTGTTTGCCAATTCCTTTAGTTTTTGTTTGTCCTGGAAGCTTTTTATCTCTCCTTCTATTTTCAATCATAGCCTAGCTGGATATAGTATTCTTGGCTGCATATTTTTCTCGTTTAGTGCTCTGAAGACATCATGCCAGTCCTTTCTGGCCTGCCAGGTCTTTGTGGATAGGTCTGTTGCCAATCTAATGTTTCTACCATTGTAGGTTACATATCTCTTCTCCCGAGCTGCCTTCAGGATTTTCTTTTTGTCTCTGAGACTCGTAAGTTTTACTATTAGATGTCGGTGTGTTGACCTATTTTTATTGATTTTGAGAGGGGTTCTCTGTGCCTCCTGGATTTTGATGCCTGTTTCCTTCCCCACATTAGGGAAGTTCTCTGCTATTCTTTGCTCCAATATACCTTCTGCCCCTGTCTCTCTTTCTTCTTCTGGGATCCCAATTATTCTAATGTTGTTTCGTCTTATCGTATCGCTTATCTCTCGAATTCTGCCCTCGTGATCCTGTAGTTGTTTATCTCTAATTTTCTCAGCCTCTTTATTTTCCATCATTTGGTCTTCTGTATCGCTGATTCTTTCTTCTGCCTCATTTATCCTAGCAGTTAGTGCCCCCGTTTTTGATTGCACTTCATCAATAGCCTTTTTGATTTCGACTTGGTTAGATTTTAGTTCTTTTATTTCTCCAGAAAGGGTTTCTCTAATAACTTCCACGCTTTTTTCAAGCCCAGCTAGTATCTTTAAAGTCATAATTCTGAACTCTAGGTCCGACATCGTACTAATGTCCGTATAGAATAGGTCCCTGGCAGACGGTACTACCTCTTGTTCTTTTTGCTGAGGTGATTTTTTTCGTCTTGTCATTTTGTCCAGAGGAGAACAGATGAATGAGAGAACAGAATGCTAACAGATTAACAATGTCTCCAGCAAATATACTCTATACAAATCAGAAAAGACCTGAAACCAGGGGACAAGGAAGGGAAAGAAAGAAGAGAGAAAAAAAAAAAAGAGAAAAGAAAAAGATAAAAACAAACAAAAACAGAACAAAACAAAAAAAAACAGAATATGATCAAATATGATCAGGCTAGTGCATAGATCAGTGCCACACACTAGCTTTTGGGCGTATTTTGGTCTGTTAGAAGAAACTGCCTGCTAAAATTTTAAAGGAAGAAAGACTTATATATGTACAAAATAAGGGTTGATACAATGAAGGGATGGCAGATGACTGTATAGATGAAAATTATAAAAGATTTTATAAAAGGAATTGATAAGGTAAGAAGTTGTTTTTTAAAAAGAAAGAAGAAGATTTAAAAAGAAAAAGAAAAAAAAAGGTAGAGAATGTGATCAGGCAGGAGAATAGAACAAAGCCATATACTAGTGATTTAGGGTATATTTTGATCTGTTAGAAGAAATTGTATCTCAAAATTTTAAAGAGAGAACAACTTATATATATATATATACCAAAAAGAAGGGTAACTACTATGAAGGGATAAAATTATGACTCTAAAAATGAAAAATAAAAAATGTTTTTTTTAAAAAAGGGATTGATAAGATGTTTGAAAAAGGGAAAAAGAAAAATTCAAAAAAAAACAGTTAAAAAAATTAACTTTCAAAAACTAATGAATCATGGTAAAAAAGCCATGAATTCTATGTGCAGTATTCCCCTAGCGCTGGAGTTCTCCTGTTCTCCTTGATCGGTAAACTTGGTCTTGGCTTGCTGGCTGTTCGTGCTGATCTTCTGGGGGAGGGGCCTGTTGCTGTGGTTTCCAAATGTCTTTGCCGGAGGCTGAATTGCCCCGCCCTTGTCGGTCCGGGCTAAGCAAGCTGCTCGGGTTTGCTCTCAGGAGCTTTTGTTCCCTGCAAGCTCTCGGTACAGCTTTGGAGGACCAGGGTGAAAATGGTGGCCTCCCAATCTCCGCCCGGAGGAGCTGAGAACTCGGGGCCCCGCTCCTCAGTGCGCCCCCAGAGAAAAGCAGTCACTCCCGTGTCCCCGGTCTCCGGCCGCACTCCGTGCTCACCCGGCCTGTGACTGAGCGTTTCTATCTCTGGCACCCGACCCCGTGTGGAGTCTCCAAACCCAGCAGATCCCTGCGGTGCGTTCCCGCGCCGCTCCTCCCCGGGAAGGAAGGGGAGTCTCCCCGGCTCTGCCGCTTGTTGGGTCCCTGCTGGAGGAGCCGTGGCCCGACTGGGCCACGGATCACGGTTTATGGCAACCCCGAGCTGAGATCCCGCGCCTCGGCTCCGTCTCTGCAGCCGGCTCCCCCGCTCCGATACCTGGGAGCTCTGGCACACCAGGCACCCCCGGTCTTCCTGTGACCCCGAGGGTCCTGAGACCACACTGTCCCACGGGTTCCACCCCCCGCTTAGCCACTGGAGCGACGTCCCTCCACGGAGCCGACTTCTAAAAGGTCCGATTTTGTGCTCCGCGGCTCTAGCACTTGCCAGAAGCAGCCGACGGAGGCCCCCTCCCCCGCCGTCTATCCTCCCGAATATCGCCTCGGATTCACTTCTCCGCATGTCCTACCTTCCAGAAAGTGGTCGCTTTTCTGTTCAGAGTGTTGTTAGTATTCTTTTCTTCGATCTCCTGTTGAGTTCGTAGGTGTTCAGAATGGTTTGATCCCTATTCAGCTGAATTCCTGAGACCAGACAAAATCCAGGTCTCCTACTCCTCCGCCATCTTGGCACACCCCCCATGGAGAGTATTTGTAGCAGTACCTTGTTCCAGTGTTAAGGCTTCTCAGATTTTATGAATCAGAGTTGCTGGCTCTTACTTTCCTTCCTGATTCCAGGGACTCAGGATAACTTGAAGACTTAAAATGAACTAGTACCCTCTCTAGTTTAATGTGCACATTGATACATAACTGAAAATGCCTGTGTCCACTTACTTGTGTCTTTCTCATTTCTGTTAATAGGCAAACTGTGGACAAGAAGTATGAAGGTTGCTTACAACATTCTGCATAAATTAGGTACAAAGCAAGAACCGATGGTACGACCTGGAGACCGGGTAAGTGCTCTTTCTGCGGATACTCGGTCCCGCACAGCGAAGACACCTGCTGTCGGAAGGCCCAGAGTTCAGTGTCTCCTAATGCTACTATTACTAAATCAGGCTTTGTTACATTAACTGTGGGTTAGCATTAATTACACAAGATGTCATTGATCTTCACAACAACTCCATGAGCTCAGCTGGAGTCCCTCCCCTGTGTTACCAATGAAGACACTCAGGCTGGCGAGGTAACCAGGCAGTGGCTCAGTCAGCACTCAACGTCCATTCGTGTCAGAGCCTGGAGCTGTACTCCCAGCCACTGTCCTGTTGTTGCTAAGTTTAACCATACTTGTGTCCTCTACCTGGGCAGGCAGGACAGTGATTGTAAAACTTTATGTTATGTTCGTCATGAGCCGGACCGTCTCAGCAGCACGCCGCTGGTCCCGTTCCTTTCCCCGTGTTAGATTTCTGGACAGAGACTACTGTCTTTTATTGATAAGCAAATTTTTATTCTTACTTGATAAATTACACAGAGTGGATATTAGTATTTCTATTGCAGGTTATACCCAGAGCAGTTAATAACCTTATCCAGCTTTATACCCCAATTTAGGTGTGGGGCTGGGCTTAGAACCACGTTTTCTTGCTTGCGAATGTTGCACCTTTTCCCCTTTGGCTGTTTTGTACCTTAGACCCCAACGCTGATTTATCCTACCTGTGCCCAAAGAACTCTAATTGAGTTTCATAAAAATACCAGTGCTGAGCACCAAACCAACAAGAACACAAGCTGCAATTGACTTAAGATGCTATAAAGAAATGGGCCCATTTTGAGGAATTTTTTGAAAGATTTCCACAGTCCTCGTGTGGTGGACTGCAATTCTTGACACTTGTTTATTGACCAGGCTTGACCTCTGGCTTTTAAATGTCAGTTATAGGTCTTGCCACTTCCTGATCATAAAGCTTACCACAAAGCAAGTCACCAACACGGTGCAGTACCGACGTAAAGACAGACGTGCAGACAGTGGGGAAGAGCACCCAGAGAGAAACCCTCGCGTGTGGGGGGAATGGCTCTCATTAAGGGCGCTAGGACGTGAAACAGGGCCAGGACAGTCTCTTCAACGAATGGTGCTGGGAAACTGGGCACCCACAAGCAGAAGGAGAAAGTGGAACCTTTATACCATTGAGTAAAAAATTAACTCACAATGGATCAAAGACCTAAGAGCAAAAACTATAAAACTCTTCGAATAAATCATGGGGGAAAGCTTAATCATGCAGAATTTGGCAGTCATTTCTTAGATGACACTGAAAACGCAACAAAAACGAAAACGTAAATTGGATTTTATCAGAATAACTCCTGTGTGCCACAGAATGGGAGAAAACGTTTCTACAAATCCTGGATCTGGTAAGAGATTAGCATCCAGAATATGTAAACAAAACTCCCACAGTTCAGCAACAGCCAAAAAAAAAAAAAAAAAGGTGAAGCAATGGGCAGAGAACTTGAATAGACATTTCCCCAGAGAAGCGTTGCAGGTGGCCAGCAAGCACCTGAAAAGATGCTCCACGTGTCTGCTCATTCAGGGACAAGTACGTTAAAACCCCGGTGACTCAGCACATCCCTTATGATGGCAAGAATGAAGAAATTGGAACCTCAGCGCTGCCGGTAGGAAGGTCCCCTGGAGCAGCCCCTGGGAAACAGTACGGTGGTGCCCTTGGAAATTAACTGCGGAATCACCCCTTGACCCAGTGATTTCCCTTCCCTTCCAGAAGAATTGAAAGCAGGAGCTTGAACAGATATTTTACACCAGTATTCAGAGCAGCGTTATTCACAAAACCAGAAGGGGGAAGTAACTCAAGTGTCTGCGGACAGATGAACGGAGAAACAGAGTGTGGTGTACACACACAGGAATATCAAGCAGTCTTAAAAAAATAAATTCTGGCACACACTAACCCGTGGATGGGCCTCGAGGGTTTTATGCTACGTGCAATGAGGCAGCCACAAAGGACAGATACAGGAGTTGCTTAGGGCAGTTAACGTCCTGGAGACAGAAGCAAGGTGGCTGTCGGGCAGGGAGAGGGGCCGGGGAGGGGATGGGGGTTGGGAGGGTCTGGGGGGCTGAAGGAGGGGCTGGGGGGTGGAGGTTTCAGTTGAGGAAGATGAGAATTCTGGGGCTGGTTCTGGATGGTGAGGGCTGCACAGCAGGGCAGATGTCCTTAATGCCCCTGTGCACTTGGAAACAGTCGAGACCCCCAGCTTTATGTAGATTTACCACAATAAAAAGTCCTGTGTAATGTGATATCTCCCTTAGCTCTGATTTGGTGGATAGTCTTAGTCTCTTAGTGCAGTGACTTTGTTAAAAGTTCTCATGTAGCGTGGCTCCAGACTCTTGAAGTTCCTTGACAATAACAAGGACAAAGTAAATCACCTCTGTTCAGCTAAGATGTTAGGAATTTGGGGGGAACAGTTTTGATGAATAAACTGTGTAAGGAGGTTTTTCGGCAAAGGCTGATTTGAACTGTGTGAGGGGAACTACTTTTCTAAATTAAACAGTATTTGTGTGCTTAGCATCTGGCACATGCATATAGGTCCTTTTATTAAATATACGTGACTGGGCGCCTGGGTGGCTCAGTCGGTTGAGCGACTGCCTTCGGCTCAGGTCATGATCCTGGAGTCCCAGGATCGAGTCCCGCATCGGGCTCCCTGCTCAGCGGGGAGTCTGCTTCTCCCTCTGACCCTCTTCCCTCTCGTGCTCTCTATCTCTCATTCTCTCTCTCTCTCAAATAAATAAAATCTTTAAATAAATAAATAAATAAATAAATAAATAAATATACGTGACTATAGTAGTCAATTGATCGTAACCTTCTATTGCAATAAACAGAATTTTTTACTCTCTTTCGAAATGACTCTTGAATAAAACATAATTTTCCCCAGAATAATGAGCATATTCAGTCTTTGACATAAAATTTTGCAGACATTTTTCACATGGGTGACCTTATTAACGTAGTTTGGGGAATTACCTTGGGCTTTTAAAAGGCATTTATAGGGGCGCCTGGGTGGCTCAGTCATTAAGCGTCTGCCTTCGGCTCAGGTCATGGGTCCTGGGATCGAGCCCCGTATCGGGGTCCCTGCTCCACGGGAAGCCTGCTTCCCCCTCTCCCACTCCCCCTGCTTGTGTTCCCTCTCTCGCTGTGTCTCTCTCTGTCAAATAAATAAATTAAATCTTAAATAAATAAAAAAAACAATAAATAAATAAATAAAAGGCATTTATATTCCTAAGCTGAATAGGGTTTTGAGAGGTGTAGTGGAAGCTTTGGAAGATACAAAGATGCATCCCGTGTGAAGCCTGCCCTCAGGGAGCTTGCAGTATTAAAAAGTATATGGACACATTATTGATAATTAGCTTTTCTATAAATTGGAAAGTGATGAAGGTCCCCAAAAGAGGTGGTAAGAGTTGGAGATGGACTGTCTGGGAAGGGGAGAGGGTGAGCTTTTTCATTCAGGAGGAGCATCTGCAACCTGAGAAGTCTTCCCAGAGAGGAGAAGCAAGCCAGGGGCTGTCAGCCAGGCGGCAGGCAAGTGTGGGAAGGAGCCGGGGCGGGAGAGCGTGCGGTGCACAAACATAGGACAAGCCGGGTGTCTGTGCAGCCGCCCCGGGTGCAGGGAGAGCTGAGCGCGGGCCGAGCAAGAGGAATCGCTTTAAGGAGATGAGACCTCAGCAGACGCTGGGGATGTGCCTCTGCCTCTTGGTCCGTGGCTGCTGCCGTGCCCTGTGGGTAATTAGGTCCAGTGAAATCTCAGAGGAATATGTGGAGCAGTAAGTGAGGGGGAGCTGTGTGGGCTTATTAGAACGAAGCACCTGTACGCCAGCACAATCCGTTACTTTGATACTGTTGAGAGAGAGAATAATGAACAATGTTATATTCTGCTTTTATGTACTTTACACTGGCAATAACATTTTCTCCTATTTAGCACAACCCTGCAAGGTTTATGTAGCATCGTGGGCATGAGCCACACCTGTGGGGATTTGAAATCCCAGGTCAGGTTGATCTTCGTCTGCACAGAGCTGGGCTGGTAGCTGGCCCTGGATCCCGGAAACAGGACTGGTCTGGTCTGGCAATGTCACCGTGTTGCTCTCGGTTCTCTGCTCCTGGTGAGGACACTGCTTCCTGGACAGGTGCTCCTGGAAGACCAGGAGCCCATATTTACCTCGTCCTCTATGCATAGGTGCAACTGTCAGTTTTGGATGGAAGTTCTGAGTCTTCTGCGGAAGCCTTGCAAACACTTACTTGATGAATGTTATTGCTGTGCCGGATCCAGATCTAAAAGCATTGCTGTCACCTCAGCCTACTGGCTGAAGGCAGAACACCCGAGGCTATGATGGACCTCAGAGACGTACAGATAAATCCTCTTTTTCCTTCTGGAAGGTCCTGCTAATGGTTACCTGCCCTCTGGCTGGGACAAAGTAAGTCGCTTCTCAGGATTTCTCAAACACAGTTCATCAGTAGTGCAGAATGGCTTTTACTGGCCTTACAGGGTTATTGATCTTTGATTTCACCAATTTTAATCAACTGCAGGAATGCCATATAGAAAGGAAACCTTCATTCAATGCCAAACTTAATTTTTTTTTTTTCCTGCCAGCTGTGCTGTGTGGCTAAATTTCCACCATGGCCAAATTTAAGATGTGGCCCGTTCTGTTCCCAGCTGCCATCTGAATCCCTTTGTGCCAATTTGCTTATTTAAATATCGAGATAGAGCGTCTTATCCAGCTGTTCGTGGCAAAAATAATGACTTCTAGTTAGGACCTTATTCAAGAAAAAACTGGTTAAGTCCCTGAGTGAGGTGATGCAGAAGTGACCTGGGCACGTTAAATCACGGGGCCTGTGTGCAGCAAGCAGTTGTCTGCAGGGAGGGAACAGCAACACGGACGCGGGACCGGCATGTGGGAGTGACGTGCGTTGGCCCAGGAGCGGGGTTCTGCAGAGCGGAGTGGGGAGCGCAACGAGACGGTCACGCTTTGTCGCAGGGAGGCTTTCTGAACGAGACGACGGGAAAGGCTGCTCCCTGAGGAGCCGCAGTGGCAGGACAGCAAGTTGGGTCCACGGTAGATGAGCTGCATGGCAGGCACTAGAATGAGCTCCATGCACACTTAGGCTGACGGCGTATTTGTGAAATACTAGGTGCCAATGTAAAGGAAAGTTTTGATGAATGTGCATAAAACATTAACTGTGGTGATAAAAATAAAACAGATACTATGTCATGTCTTTGCATCAAGTGTGAGAGTGAATGCTATCAGCTATATTTAAAATTCATGCCGATTTTAGGGCACATGTGGAAACACAGGTAAATAGGCAAGGGGAATGAAGTGCTCGATGCGAGGAAGAGTCATAAGCCATCCTGTAGAAAAGTCGTTCATCATTAAGGCACACTCAGGGCTATCAGCAGCATATTTTAAAAATCACACTACGCATGGGGATTAAAGTGACCCGGCTTTGATAACTCTGCTCACTGTGCCCTCCACTCCTGAGGCCACATGGGAAGGCAGTGGGTGAAACAAGGGGAGCAGGTCTTCACGGAAACCTCCTCTGTGAGGGCAGTGCCGGGGGGCTGACAGCCAGGCGGGCTAACGTTCACGCCGGCGTGCCGTGCACTGGGCCTCACGCTGAGCTCTTACCACCTTCTCAGGTGACCTTCCTCACGACACTAGGACGCAGGTAGGAAAACGAAGGCCCAGAGGGGTTAATCCTGGCCAGGGACCAGAACAGAGTCCTTGTGGTCCGTGCACCCCCACCCCCACTGTCAGCCCGCCCTCGTGGGGGGCACACTGGTGAAGCCCACGTGGACGCACGAGGAAGCCCCTGCTGAGCCCGTGAAAATGGTGAGAAGCGAGGCAGTATGTGCACCGTGATGGTTCACAGTGTATAAAGGTGCACAGTAGAAGGCAATGCGCGAACCATCGGGATGGTTGTATTCTGGGGCGGTGTTCTAGATGACTGTCAGTAATGTGTTTGGCTTCCACATACATTAAAGGAAAAGTACATGGTATTTACTAAAATGTATTTTCTAGCACACACCTAATTTTTGTTGCAATGTCTGTTCTTACTTAGAGCACAGCCCTGTGGGCTGTGGCGGTTTGCGTCCCTCTTCGGTTTTTCTGAGAGCCCGTGGCATCAATTGGATGGTTAATCCCTCCTGCTCTGTGTCCATGCAGGTGGCGCTGGTGTTCCCCAACAATGACCCTGCTGCCTCGATGGTGGCCTTCTACGGCTGCCTACTGGCCGAAGTTGTCCCTGTGCCCATTGAAGTCCCGCTCACGAGAAAGGTAAAGAGCGTGTTGTTACGTTCAGGCCTGTCACCCTGGGGGAGTGTCAGGCTCAGCTGCAGTGGAACGTTCTGTTTTGAGGTCAGAATGCGTGGGTGGCTGTTTTTTAAATGGCTTTTCATCTCAGCAGGATGTGGATGGAGAAGCACAGAGATGTTTTTGTTGTTTCTGAGGCTCTGTGCAGGTTTTCATCAGCTGTGTCAGTAGAGGGAACAGTCCCTGGCAAGCCCAGCTCGCGGCAGGATTTAGCATGGGCAGCTTCTCGGAGGTGGAGCTTCTGGGCGATGGTGACAGAGCGCTGATGCGGGCCGTGCAAGACGGTGGTGCAGGAAGATGCGGAGCTCACCTCTTCCCCCAGTCACTCCACATCTACAGCTACATATGAAAAACTCCCTCTAAAAAAAGACCCAAGAGCTAGCTGATCAGCTCCTTCATGTAAAATGAGGGAGGTAGGAGAGGCAGAGATGCTGTCTCACCAAACGTCCCACCCCTGCACTGTGACCCACACGTGGGAGGGATCTCACAAATTTGGAGCACTCTCCTAAAGTGAGGGGTTCATGCCGAAGTCAGACGTTCCAATCCCTGGAGGCTGCACCAGGGAGATGAGCCCCCAAAACACCTGCCTTTGGAAACGTCGGGGCTTGTGTCCAGCACACACATGGAGCTCACATTCAACTCACTTGTCCCAGGGCCCTGTGCAGAAGGAGTGGTTTGAGAAGTGATCACACTATGTATGAAGAAGATCCATTTGCTAATCTTAGAGCATAAGCCAGGGGGACAGGGTTGGGACTTGTGTCTGGGGACGGCACAGACCTGCACCGTTGTTGCCTCTGCTTCTCGCTTGATACTGCCCTAAAGCCAGTGGGTGAGCTGCAGCGCCAGCACCGTCCCGTGGCCTTGCCAAAGCTGGCAGGTGCACACCCGGCTCAGGGGGCTTGCATACCTGGGCCCCCCAGGACTGTATCACCTGGACAGAGAGTTCCTGACAGACAGCCACCCCAGGGCACTACACAGCACACTGACGCATGTGCTCAGTCTGTCTGTGATAAAGGGCTATTTACTTGTCCTGGGGCTGCAGCCTGAGGTGCCATTTTCAGGTTTGCCACAGATTTGGAGACTACAGAGGGACTCTCAGAGAACACAGATAGGGGGACAACCTCGCACTCTCCCTTGACCATGCTACAGCTCATTGGCATCTCCAAGAAAGGAGCTGCACATGCATTTGGAGCCCTGATTTTTGCAACTATAGCTTGGGAGACCCCTCCAGACGTCCTGGTCCGGAGGCCAGCAGGGTTTGTGACTGTGGTCCCACAGAACTGTATATATTTGCATACATTAGAAACTGCTGCCTGAGAGCCTGGCTTCCAGTCAGCCTGAAATTGGGTGCTCCACAGGATTCCTCCCTTTGGAACATGGACAGGTCTTGGCACAGCCTCAGCAATGGGAACATACCAGGAATAAATCTGGCTGCTTAGACAATCAGAAAGGTTCAAGAGACATCCAAGGGCAAGGGTGCATGAGAAGATTCATCGCTTGCACAGGCCACTCCTTAGACTGGGAGAGGTGGCTGCTGCACTTAATACAGAGAGTCAAACAAAACGAAGACACAGAGGACTTTGTTCCAGAAAAAAGAACAAGATAAAACCTTAATGAAATGGAGCTAAGTAATTTACCTGATAAGTAGTTCAAAGTCATGGTCATAAAGACACTCACTGAACTCCAGAGAACGGATGAACACAGTGAGAACTTCAACAAGGAGATGGCAAACAGAAGGAAATACCAGACAGAAGTCACAGAACTTAATAACTTAACTGAAATGAAGAATGCCCTGGAAAGTTCCCATAGATGAAGCAGAAGAAAGCATCAGCTCTCAAGACGACAGGACAGTATACCTCACACAGAGCAGCAAAAAGAAACAAAAACAATTTATTTTAAGTTAAGATAGCTTGAGGAACAACATCAAGTGGAACAGCGTTCACATTAGGGAGTCTCAGAAGGAGGGGAAAGAGAGAAAGGGGCAGAAAATGTAATTTAAGAAATAATAGCAGAAACATCCCTAACTTAGGGAAAGAAACAGATATCCGGATCCAGGGAGCCTGGAGAGCTGACAGTAAGATGAATCCAAAAAATTCACAGCAAGACACATTATAATTAAAAGTGTCAAACGTTAATGAGAGAATCATAAAAACAGCAGGAGAAAAACAGTTTGTTACATACAAGGAAACTACTAAGACTCTCAACAGATTTTTCAGCAGAAACCTTGCGGGCCAGAAGAGAGCAGCAGGATATATTCAAAGTCCTGAAAAGAAAACCTACAACCAAGGCTACTCTGCCCAGCAAGGCTGTCAATCAGAATTGAAGGAGGATGGTTTTCCAGACAAGCAAAACCTGAAGGAGTTCGTCACCACTAAACAGGCCCTATGAAAAATGTTAAGGAACTTCTTTAAGCTGAAGAGAGAGGGCATTGATTAGTAACAAGAAAATAAATGAGAGTATAAATCTTACTGCTAAAGGTCAATGTAGAGTAAAGGTAATGGATTACTTACTTAATAAAACTAAAACTAGAATGAAGGTTAAAAAGACAAAAGTAGTAAAAATCATGAAAACCACAATACTTAGTTAAGGGATACACAAAGTAAAAAGATGTAAGTGTAATATCAAAACATTAAATATGGGGAGGGCAGGTAAACTCAAGTATGTTCAAACTTAAGTTGCTATCAAATTAAAATAGACTGAGATACACACACACACACACAATTAAGTATATGCGTGCGTGTGTATATAGGCTGTTGTATGTGAACCTTATGGTGACCAAAAAGTGAACACCCCCAGTAGAGACACAAAATATAAAGGGAAAGGAGTCTAAGTGTAACAGTAAAGGAAGTCATCACATCACAAAGGACAAAGAGAGGCCCAACTGAAAAAAGCCAGAAAACAATTAACAAAATGGCAATAAGTATCTACTTATCAATACTTAATTCAAATGTAGAAGGACTAAATTCTTTAACCAAGAGACCAAGAGTGAGTCAATGGGAAAAAAACAAGAGCAATCTATATGCTGCCTCCAAGAGGCTCACTTTAGATGTAAGGACACACAGAGGCTGAAAGTGAAGGGATGTAGAGAAATTCCGTGGAAGTGGAAATGAGAAGAAAGAGGAATAGCTGTAGTTACATCAGACAAAATAGACTTTACAACAAAGACTGTTAATAAGAGACAAAGAAGGGGATTACATAATGATAAAGGGATCAGTCCACAAAGAAGACATAATATTTGTAAAAACATTTATGTACCCAGCATAGGAGCACCTAAATATATAAAGCAAATATTAATAGACCTAAAGAGAGAAATGCAATACAGCAGTAGTAGGGGACTTTGATACCCCACTTACACCAATGGACTTAATTTATGTAGAACATTCCATCCGTAAGCAACAGAATATGCATTCTTCTCAAGGGCATTTGGAATGTCCTCCAGGATAGATCACATGTGAGGCCACAAAGCAAGTCTCAGTAAATTTAAGAAGAGTGAAATCATATCAAGCATCTTTTCTGACCCACAGCAGTATGAAACTAGAAATCCATTACATGAAGAAAACTGGAAAATTCACAAATATGTGGAGATTAAATGACATGCTACTGAACAACCAGTGAGTCAATGAGGAAATCAAAGAAAAAGGAAAAAAACAGCTTGAGATCAATTTAAACAAAAACAGAACATATAAAATCTAAATTCAGCAGAAGTGGTTCTAAGAAGGAAGGTCACAGTGATACAGGCCTATGTTAGTCCATGATAAAAATCTCTGATAATCTAAGTTTAAACCTCAAGGAAAAAGAGCAAATGAAGCCCAGAGTTAGTAGAAGGAAGGAACAAAGATCATTGTGGGAATAAATGAAATAGATACTATAAAGAGTATAGGGGGGAAAATTAATGACACTAAGAAGTTGGTTCTTTCAAAAGATAAACAAGATTGATCCACCTATAGCTGGACTCAGCCAGAAAACAAGAGAACAGGAGTCAAATATAATCAGAAATGAAACAGAAGTTATAGCCGACACCACAGAAAGACAAAGGGTTATAAGAGACTACTATGAACAACTATATGCCAACAAATTGAACCCTAATCCCTATATACATTCACTTTCCAAGGCTGAATCATGAAGAAGTAGAATATCTGAATACCGGTTAGTAGTGAGGAGATTGACTCTGATCAGAAACCTCCAGCAAACAGGAGTCCAGGACAAGATGTCTTCCCTGTGAATTCCACCAAACATTCAGACAGATTTAATACCTCCCCTTCTCCATCTCTTCCAAAACACTGAGAGGAAGGGAAGCTTCCAAACTCATCTTACAGGGCAGCATTACCCTGATACCAATACCAGACAAGAATGCCATAAGTAAATTACAGGCCAATATCCCTGATGAGCATAGATGCAAAAACCCTCAACAAAATATTAGCAGAGTTCAATAATACATTAAAAGGATCATATTCCATTATTTAGTGGAATATATTTCAGGAATGCATGGATGGGCCAACACTCGCGAATCAGTCAATGTGATACACTACATCGACAAAATGAAGGTTAGTCATATGATCATAGATGCAGAAAAAGCATTGGCAACTTTCAAATTTTTTTTTATGTTTTTATTTAAATTCCGGCTAGTTAACATGCAGTTATATTACTTTCAGGTGTACAATGTAGTGATTCAACAGTTCCATACAACACCTGGTGCTCATCCCAGCAAGTGCGCTCCTTCATCCCCATCCCCGTCTCACCTGTACCCCCAGCCCCCTCCACCCTGGTGACCATCAGTTTGTTCTCTAGAGTTGAAAGAGTCCATTTCTTGGTTTGCCTCTTACCCCCATTTGGTCATTTGTTTCTTAAATTCCACGTATGATTGAAATCAGATGGTATTTGTCTTTCTCTGACTTATTTCACTTAGCATAATACTCTCTAGCTCCATCCATGTCATAGCAAATGACAAGATTTCATTCTTTTTGATGGCTGAGTAATATTCCATTGTATATATACACCACGTCTTATTTATCCATTCATCATTTGATGGATACCTGGGCTGTTTCCATAATTTGGCTTTTGCAGATGCTGCTGCTTTAAACATCAGGGTGCATGTATCCCTTTAAATTAGCATTTTTGTATTCTTTGGGTAAATATCTACTAGTGCAATTGCTGGATGGTAGGGTAGCTCTATTTTTAATTTTTGGAGGAACCTCCACACTGTTTTCCAGTGTGGCTGCACCACTTTGCATTCCTACCCATAGTACAAGAGGGTTTCCCTTTCTCCACATCCTTGCCAACACTTGTTGTTTCTTGTGTATTTTATTTTAGCCATTCTGACAAGTGTGAAGTGATATCTCATTATAGTTTTGATTTGCATTTCCCTGATGATAAGTGATGTTGAGCATCTTTTCATGTGTCTACTGGCCATATGTGTGTCTTCTTCAGAGAAATGTCAACATTCGTTTTTGATTAAAAAAAAAAACTTAGCAAAGTGAGCCTAGAGGGAATATACTTCAAAATAATAAAGGCCATATAGGACAAGCCTACAGCTAACCTTTTACTCATTTGTGAAAAGCTGAAAATTTTTCTTCTTGTCACTTCTCTTCAACATAGTATTGGAAGTCCTAGCCAGAGCATTAAGGCAAGAAAAAGATGTAGGGACACCTGGATGGCTCAGTTGTTAAGCGTCTGCCTTCGGCCCAGGTCACGGTCCCAGAATCCTGGGATCGAGCCCCGCATCAGGCTCTCTGCTCAGCAGGAAGCCTGCTTCTCCCTTTCCCACTCCTGCTTGTGTTTCCTCTCTCGCTGTGTCTCTCTATGTCAAATAAATAAATAAAATCTTGAAAAAAAAGATGTAAATGGCATCCAAATTGTTAAGGAAGAGGTAAAACTACATTTGAGGATGATATTTTATATTTAGAAAACCCTAAAGCCTCTACAAAAAACTATTCAAATTATTCAGTGAATTGAGTAAAGTTGTAGGGCAAAAAATAAACATATAAAATTGATTGCATTTCTATACAATAACAATGAACAATCAGAGAAATTAAGAAAACAATCCCATTAATACTTATATCCAAAAAAGAAATTAAATAAAATACCTAGGAATAAATTTAACTAAAGAGATGAAAGACCTATACTCTGAAAATCATAAGACATTGATGAAAGAAATTGACGAAGACACAAATAAATGGAAAGATATTCCATGCTTATGGATTGGGAGAAATAATGTTGTTAAAATGTCCATATTACCCAAAGCAATCTATAGATTCAGTGCAATCCCTATTAAAATTCCAAGGGCACTGTTCACAGAAATAAAGCAAACATTCCAAAAATTTATATGGAACCACAGAAGACCCCAAGTAGCCAAGGCAATGTTGAATAAGAAGAACAAAGCTGGGGACACCTGGCTCCCTGGTTTCAAACTACATTACATATAGTAATTAAAACAGTGTGGTATTGTCATAAAACAGACACACAGATGAGTAGAATATAATAGCCCAGAAATAAACCTACACATATATTGCCAATTAATTTAGGACAAAAGATCCAAGAATACACAATGGGAAAAGAACAGTCTCTTTAATAAATGATATTGGGGAAATTGGACAGCCACATGCAAAAGAATGAAACTAGACCCCTATCTTACCCAGAACACAAAAATTAACTCAAAATGGATTAAAGACTTGAATGTAAGACCCGAAACTGTAAGCTCCTAGAAGAAAACATAGGCTCCAAGTAAGCTCCTTGACGTCAGTCTTGGTGATGATCTTTTGGATCTGACGCCAAAGGCAAAGGCAACAGAAGCAAAAACAAACACGTGGGACGACATCAAACTAAAAAGCTTCTGCACAGCAAAGAAAACCGTCACCACAATGAAAAGGCAAGATTCCATTCCTACTGAATGGGAGAAAATGCTTGCAAACTGTGTATCTGATAAGGGATAATATCCAAAATATATGTAAAATTCATACCACTCAATAGCAAAAGACACAATCCAATTAAAAAATAGGTAAAATATCTGAATAGACATTTTTCCAAAGGAGACACACAGATGACCAATAGGTACAAAGATGCTCAACATCACTAATCATCATGGAAATGTAAATTAAAATCACAGTGAGGGGACGCCTGGGTGGCTCACTCAGTTAAGCATCTGCCTTGGGCTCAGGTCATGATCCCAGGGTTCTGGGATCAAGCACCACATCGGACTCCCTGCTCCGTGGGAAGCCTGCTTCTCCCTCTCCCTCTGCCTGCCGTTCCCCCTGCTTGTGCTCACTCTCTCTCTCTCTCTCTCTGTCAAATAAATAAATAAAACCTTTATAAAAAAAACCACAATGAGCTATCACTTCATACCTTTTAAAATGGCTAATATTAAAAAGACAAGAAATAGCAAGTATTAGCAAGGATGCAGAGAAGAGGGAACCCTTGTGCACCGTTGGTGGGAATGCAAACTGGTGCAGCCACTGTGGAAAACAGTATGAAGTTTCCTCAAAAAATTAAAAATAGAACTACCATACAATCCAGCAATTGATTACACTAGGTATTTTTCTAAACAAAAATGAAAACACTAATTCAAACAAATATATACACCTCTATGTTCATTGCAGTATTATTTACAATAGTCAAGATATGGAAACAACCTAAATGTCCATCAGTGGATGAATGGAAAAAGAAAAGATAGTGTATACATACATTACTCAGCCATAAAAAAGAATGAAACCTTGCCATTTGCAGTGACATGGAGGGACCTTGATATGCTAAGTGAAGTAAGTCAGAGAAAGACAAACACCATATGATTTCTGTTAAATATGGGATCTACAAAACAAAACAAATGAACAAACAAAACTCACAGAGAACAGATTGGTGGTTGCCAATGGTGGTGGTTGTGGGGTGGATGAAATGGCTGACGAAGATGGACATGTACAGACTACCAGTTATAAATAGAATAAAAAGTCAGGGGGATGTAATGTATAGCATGGTGACCATATGCAGTGATAGTGTAGTGCACATTTGAAAGTTGCCAAGAGAGTAAATCTTTAAAGTTCTTAACTTTTCTTGTGTAGTGATAATTTTGCAGTATGTACAAATATTGAATCATTGTTTTACATTTGAAATTAATAGAATGTTTTATGTTTTATACCTTAATTTAAAAAAAACACTGAGCTTAGTAATCTGTCATTAACTGTGTTTGAATATCTCGTTCTTCAGTGTTACGCTAGAAATCTGGATAAATGATAGATTTTTTAAATTTTTATTTCAGAGGGTGTTGGTTGTTGCTTATGTTTTGGTGTTTGGACATTATGGAGTCCCTTGTTCACCTATGATTTGCCAGATGTAATTCTAAATCTTGCTGTTATAATGTAGTCAAGTATTAGAAACATGTTGTACATATTCCACATATCAGTGTTTTTTCGTCCACATGAATGACGTTCCATAGTGAAGCAAAGCTACAGAAACTTCAGGAAGAGACAAGGGGAGGAGACTACTAGGGTAGACATTGATGGTCCCTGAAGAAAATGGTCTGATGTCATCCAAGGAGGTGGAGCTGGCGGCCACGAGGTGTGGTCCCCTTGGTCACTGGTTATGTTCTGTATTATGCCCTTGGACTCTGCATTGGATTGATCTAGCCTTCATTCGGCACATTGTCATGCACAGACTCTGTGGGATGATGCTCCTAGCTCCAAAACATCATGGTTTACATGTGCCCAGGCTCAGAATTTCTGGAGAATTTTCCAGCTGTCTTTGTGGCTACTCTGATACTCAGTGGGGTCATTCACCTTCCAGTGCCTCGGGGATGCCTCCAGGGCTGTTAAGGGTGCATGTGTACATTTCAAACTCCGCTTCTTGGAATGGAAGGAGAGAATGTGGGGTTCCCTTAGAAAATGAAGGGGGATGGTTGCCGTTTTGGTTTCCTGGTTACAAAACTCGGGATTTGCATACTTGACCTCTCGGGCACACGTCAGTGTCAGGCAGGGCAGCTGGTGACCCTGGAAGTCGGGGGCATCCTGCAACCCCTGACCTCAGAGCCTTCTCCAGTGGCCCGATTCCTGCAAATGTTTTCTGCCAGCACTCCAGGTGTGTGGTAGACACCCCACAAAGTCTTCCTCAAGACCTGAGTCCTGTGATCTTCACGATTGAGAAATGCGGAGGGGTTTGGGGATTGAATGGATATAGCCACGTTCTCCTAGGTGACTCCTTGGTGCCATGGCTAATTCTACGACAGTTAACCTGAAAACCACCTCGGGGACATACAGTGCTCCTCTTCTCTTGATGTTAAATTCAGTGGGTTGAGATCCATGGAAATGCAAAGGGCTGGTGACCTTAATTCAGGGCTCAACGCCCTCTGAGGTCTGTAGTCAGTAGCATCAAAGTGATAATCTGGAAGTCTGTAGCCAGGAGACCATTTGAGCAGGGAGGCACATGCCTCTGCTCTTTCTGCCACTGGACAACCTCGGCACATCATTTCAAACACCACTGATACAAACATGCAAAAAATCCATCCTCTGCTCTTTCTGCTTCTCGATGCTTTGAAATAACGAGGCTGAGTATCCTTTGACTATTTGAAGGACGTGTAGTCTGTTCATTTTAATTGTAGTGGAAGCCTTTTTAATTGTGTGAGTAGGAAGTTCCTGCAATAATAATCCCTGGGAAGGGAGGTGTTTTGTCATGAGTTGTGCTGACCATGGCTCAGCCCCCTTTGCTGAGGAGAACCTTTAGCAGCAACTCTGGTAGTTCAGTGAGGGTCCGTGCAGGTGCGTGCACCCGAGAAGGAGCTCCGCTGGCCTAGGTGTGAGCAGGGGAGTGGAGTCTCACCTGTGCCTTATTGGTCCTGCTGGGACTTGTGTCAGGCAGCTAGGCTGTGACCTTCCAGGTGGCGTGCTCTGCAACCCATGCTAGACCCTCGGATTATCATCCTGCACCATGGAACCTGAAGATCCTTCTCAGAAGAAAATGCTGAGGTCCTTCTCTCCACCAGACCATTTCCTTGTGGAAAACAGAACCAGGAGATGACTTTGTCTTCCTGAAGCCAGAAGCTGAGCATCATTCCTCAGGCTCTGTGACTTCAGAACATGACATTCGTGTCTCAGAAAACTTATTTTTAGGGGCGCCTGGGTGGCTCAGTTGGTGAAGCATCTGCCTTCGGCTCAGGTCATGATCTCGGGGTCCTGGGATCGAGCCCCGCATCGGGCTCCCTGCTCAGCAGAGAGCCTGCTTCTCCCTCTCCCTCTGCCCCTCCTCCTGCTGGTGTTCTCTCTCTCTCAAATAAATAAATGAAATCTTTAAAAAAAAAGTTTTTTTAAAAACAAAACTTATTCTTAAACAAAAGAATCCTTTGGCGCCGCACAGTTCAGAATGGGGCAAGATGGTGGAGTATGTGAACATTTCCTCTGTCAGCCGGTTTTGTGCCCACCAGATTTGCCACAAAGGGCCTCATGAGAGCCAGTTTTCCAAATCCTGAATGTCATTCACCGAACTGAACCATTTAGTCTTGTGCGTGTATTTATTCTCCATCCTAGCTCTTGGGGTGGGCGGAGAAAACTCATCTTTCCATGAGGAGTTGCAGCAGGAGGGACTGGAGTTCCTGGGTGGTTTGGCCAGGGCGTGTGGAGCATCCAGGGGAATTTGCACAGTGCGCCCTGCCGGGTCACAGCAGAGCTGGGACAGCCTGTTGCTGTCGCCCTGCTGAGGCAGCCGAGCTCGAGTAAGGCCAGCTGTCTGGGGGGCACATCGGCCGGCCGGCCAAGAGGCTCCCCCAGCATCTCCCCTGAGCCGACACAGGCTCTGCCACGGGCACGTGAGTCTGACAGGAGAGTGGCAAGGCCATTAGGAAGGGGTCAGAGTGGGCATGTTCGAGGGACCAGGGACAGAATGGCCTGTAGGCCCCAGGCCTGTGCAGAGCCAAAGCATCTGAAGCCTGTGTCCCCAAGACACCTTTGCCCCATTTCTGCCCTGCTCCACTTCCTGAGAGCCGGTGAACTGCCCTGTCGGCAAAGGACGGAATTGGCCCAACACCAGCTAGTCGTGGGGCCACACATCCGAAGTGTGTTCACAAGAGGGACTTCCTGTGAGCTGTCCTCACGTTTGTGAGAGTCCTTCTTGGGAGCGTGATTGCTCCTTCCTGACTGGGAGCCTGGCACGGAACAGACGGCGGTGGAGGGACGTGTCCACGCCGGCCTGTTGGAGGCTCTGGGGTCATCAGAGAGACCAAGGAGAGACTTCTTACGGGGTGACGTAACTTGGCACCTGTCTGTGTTGCAGGAGGGTTGGAGGTGACGGGCTGAAGTCAGGTGTGGTCTGGCTTTTCTTGAAGAGCCAAAAAGAATCATTCGCAAGACCTTGTGACCGGGGAGGTGGTCACCATCCTGACAGCCCAGCCCTTCAGAGGATGGGCCCTCAACCGAGGAGGGGACATGGTCATCCCAAGGAAAAGGCACACAGGGAGCCCCGTGAGGGCTGGAGTCTACATGCTTTATGCAGAGTCCTCCGGAGGTGGGATGCAGCTTCCCAAAGCCGGGGCAGCTGGAGGTAGCCATTCCCAAAGATTGGGTAGGAGGCTCCATGCAGAGAGAGGACTGGAGGACCACAGCCCCAACACCATGTGGAGGGGGCATCCGCCCGCAGGGTCCAGGCTCCGAGATCAAGTGTGTGCTGGGTTTCGGGGGTCTCAGTGCTTGAAGGAGCAACACGAGCGACTTGGAGAGCAGGCGCCAGTCTTGCCTCCAGCGATGGGCCGGGGTGGGCAGAACTGTTTCTGCAGAGTGGGCTCGAGCCCTGAGGAGGAATTTAACGGATGGACGGGACAGGAAACCGCTTCCAGCTGAGGGCGGAGCAGGTGTGAGGCCTGGATTGCGGGCTGAACTGTGGCCTTCTGTCGTGACTCTCCTCGCCTGCGTCCCAGCTCTTCCTCTGGGCTCCTGTCTCGTGTGCGTGATTATGTCACATTAGAAATCAGGAGCAGATTCTAGAAAGTCAGGGTGCAGGAAAGCCCAGATGGGAGGCGAGCCCTCAGCATGGCCACTGGCCCCGGCAGGTCATGGCTGACAGCCCCGCACTCACTCTCCTGCACCGTTGCCCACATGGCCTGGAGGGAGGCGGTCTCAGCAAGTTCTCGCTCACAAAGGAATGCCTTCCTGCCGCGGAGTGGGGTCTCAGAACCTGTCTCGATGTTTGACAGCATGATACGCAAATTCACATTCGAGTGAATGTTAAAAAACTCTACCTGAAGAAGCAGTGCATGAAGGAAAAGTACCTGAAACGGGTCCATCCGTCCGTCGGGTGCCAGCCCTCTGCATTCCGCTCAGTGCCGCATGCGACATCAGGAGGCTGGTGGTGCACAATTCCACATAAGGATCGTGGCTTTCCCTGTGGGGTGGAACTGTGACGCACTTGAAAGACTAGTTTTTAGATGTCAGTGCTGCAGGGGCCCCTGGGTGGCTCAGTTAAGCTCAGGTCATGATCCCGGGGTCCTGGGATCGAGCCCCGCATCGGGCTCCCTGCTCCACGGGAAGCCTGCTTCTCCCTCTGCCTCTGCCCCCTGCTTGTGTTCCCTCTCTCACTGTGTCTCTCTCTGTCAAATAAATAAAATCTTAAAAAAAAAAAAAAATGTCAGTGCTGCGGACTTTACCTGCTGGAAACACCCCAGGTCATCCCGTGCCTTCCCAGCGGGGTGCATGCCGGCAGAGTGACAGGAAGCCGTGGCTGGTCGGCCAGTGGTTCAGGCCACGTGCTGGGGGACTAAATGAGGGTGGCCTGCTCACCGTGTTGTGATGTCTGGTTGTAGGAATGCCTGCTCTTTCCCAGCTCTTGTTTTCTGAATCAGAGCTGGTGTGACCGGTGGGCATAAAAAAAGCTAGCTGAGCGGATGTGGCCCAGGCAGCTGGATGTGGTCAGCGACCAGACCATGGGGTGGATGGTCCCAGGAGAACCCCGTCTCACAGGGTCTGCCCCATTAGTGCTGGTCATTCAGGGCTTCTGGACTCCATGTTCCGCGAGGGGTGTGGTCCGTCCAGCCCTGTGTCCCCGCTCACAGACGAGGCCTGCTCAGGGTGCAGGGGGGTGGCAGGTCTTCACTGTGTCAGTCAGGACTGGGCGTCTAGCTCGCCCAGTCATGTGACATCAAACAGGGCAGGGCCCTGTGCTCTGAGCATCTTTAAAATCAGGCTCCATGTCAAGTAGGAAGATGTTTGCTGGGTGCTTTCTGTTCTCCACGATAATCATGTCCCACGGTCACAGTCTTAGAGCCCTCTCAGGAGACCCGCTGCCTCAGCCACACCCGAGCACTGTGCACGCTCCTCGCTTCCTCCCTTGCAGCAGACCGGGGGACGGCGGCCGAGCTAGCCAGCTACCCTGTTCAGGGTCCCACAGCAGTGAGTGCCGCCTGGGTGCAACCCAGGCTCTGCAGACTCCTGTTCGCACCCCACGTTGCTGGTCATTCGGGGAGGTTCCCTCCGACCCAGAACCCAAGGGCGAGGCCACGTGTTGCCGGGAACGCAGCCATCCTTCCTGGCTTTGTGACTTGTCTCCCTGTCGCCTCCCCCAGGACGCCGGAAGCCAGCAGATTGGGTTCTTGCTCGGAAGCTGCGGAGTCACCGTGGCCTTAACAAGCGACGCTTGCCACAAAGGGCTGCCGAAAAGCCCGACAGGGGAGATCCCACAGTTCAAAGGTACGCCGCCACCCAGAGCCTTGCTGGGGATTCCATGCAGGAAGGTCCTGCGTCTCCTCAGGTCCCAGACACGCTCTTGCACATGCGGCCACCTCCTGTAACATGTGACCCGTCGCCTGCCGTGTGGCCCGTTGTAGCCGGGGGCGTCCGTGCTGCTGACGTGGTCTGAGCCTCGACGGCAGCACTGCAGGTCCCACCTGGCTCGTGGTGCTGTCACACGGGCCACGGGAAGGGGACGGGATGCTGCGGACCGGCGTTCCGGGTCACGCTCCCCTGAGTGGGATTGTTCTTTATTTCCAAGGTTGGCCAAAGCTGCTGTGGTTTGTCACCGAGTCAAAGCATCTCTCCAAGCCCCCTCGAGATTGGTTCCCACACATCAAAGATGCGAACAACGACACCGCGTACATAGAGGTGGGTCACAGGGCTGCACGCGGGCTCCTGACGGGTGGGCAGACTGCACTGGCTGTCCCCTCGGAACCCCTTGCCTGCACGGCGTCCTCTTGTTTCAGTATAAGACGTGCAAGGACGGGAGCGTGCTCGGGGTGACCGTGACCAGGATCGCACTGCTGACCCACTGCCAGGCCCTCACACAGGCGTGTGGCTACACGGAAGGTACGGCCGGGCCCCGACAGGAGACCGTGTCCCTGGGCGGCGGGCGTGGGCCGGAGGAGGGATTGTGTCACCTCCCCACCCCCACAGTGGGAGTAGCGTCCTGTTTGTGCGCACCTCAGCAGCCGGTGCCTTCTCGTCCTTGCCAGGCCTCCCCCTGCGCAGGGAGGGACAGCTCTGGTGGATCTTCTGCTCAGGACGCCGGTCCTGGTGGGTCAGGCCCACCCCGGTGGCCTCACTTAACCGCATTTACCCTCACAGAGGCCCCGTCTCCAAGTTGCACCACGCCGGGTGAGGGTTCCACCCGTGAAGTCAGGGGACACCGCTCAGGCTGTCAGTTGATTCCATGAGAATTCATCCCTGAGTGCATGTTAGGGTCTTTTTGGGATCTTAGAAAAAAAAAAAAAAAGCCCATGTTCAGCCCTCCCTAGCACCTCAGAATCTCTGATGGGGTTTGTGTGAGCTCCCAGGGGTGGGCGACCGCAGTCCCGAGCGTGGTTTTCATGATGCACATTCTTTCCCCTGAGCGGACAGAGGTGGGGTCACCAGAAGTAGCCAGAGCTCATAAATGGCAGGGTCCGCACAGATACCCTGCCCCCCCCCCCCCCGGCTGGGGCTTCTGTGTTCAGCTCCCTGCCCTGGGGACTGAGGGGCAGCCCCGCAGCTGGTCAGTCGCCCTCCCCTGTGGAACAGGTGCTCGTCTCCTCGCCTGCTCGCATCCTCTTGCTTTCTCCCCCCACCCTCCTGGTGATCTCCTTTGTAAAAAACAATCTGTTGGTTCCGTAGGAACGTTCTGGCTAATGTTCAGTCCCTGGACTAGTTTCCAAGATGTTTTCCCATCGAGACACACGCCGCTGATCACTACCCCCCTGCTTGCCAGTGCTTTCCGTCTTAATTACGATGCTTCCTGTAACCTCCTGACCATACTCCTTGCCCTGCTTCTCGGAGGTCCAGGGCTGTGGCTTTGACGGGTGTCACAGAGGAAATGCACACTCGCACCTGCACATGCTCCGTACTTCTGAGTGTGACATGCTTGTAGAAAATGGGACAGAGGACATTTCCTTTGAGCGTGGCCTGCTGTCCGCTCTGTGAAGTGAGGCACACGATACCGAAACTGTGGCAAGCCTCGCAAGAAGGAGCACGTAGGACGTAGGCGGAGGGGTTGGTAAATGCCCGGCGCATGGCCAAGGTGGTGTTGGGCCGATGCCCACGTGGGGGGACAAGTGTGACTGCAGAGGCATAGCTCGTGGTGCCACTGGCCCTCAGGTGGCCTTCCATTTTCAGCGCCCGTATCTTCCCCCGTAACACCGGAGCGCTCCTCTGTGCTGCCCTTCCAAATCTTTGGTCTCCGCTGTGACCCCAGCCCCGGCCTGAGGCTTCTCGTGGTGTTCACCCTGTGTTTGCTGGGAAGAGTTTCCCTTTCCTGGGAGAACCCATGACGGAAATGGAAAGAATCTTAAAAGAGAAGAGGACAAGGCAGGGAGGGGGAGTAAGTCCACGAGAAGGAGGGACGAGGTGCTTTAAGTGAGGGGCGGGGAGCGGTCACTGTGCACATGCGTGTCCGCAGCTTACCCAGGAACGGCTCCAGGCAGGCGCCCGGCGTCTGCCCTACCAGGGCCTCTCCTGCCCCCGAGGTGACGCTGGATTCCCTTGGTCTGTGCGTCTGCTGGGAATACACGTCTTCTGTTTCTGTCTCTGCAGCGGAAACCATAGTGAATGTGCTGGATTTCAAGAAGGACGTCGGGCTCTGGCATGGAATTCTGACCGTAAGTGCAACCCCATGGATGCTGGCTGTGCTGCGTGCCACGGCGGGAATTAGGGTCCGTGTGCAGGGGTCAGCCCCCTCCTCCCGCATGGGGAGAAGGGCCGTCACTGTTAGCAGCCCTCAGCTGTCCGAGAATGTGACTCCCAGTGCCCGGTCCCCTCCGCGGGAGTGAGCACGCGGACCCCTCCTGTCCGCCCCCCGCGGGAGTGAGCACGCGGACCCCTCCCGCCCCCCCCCCCCCGCGGGAGTGAGCACGCGGACCCCTCCCGTCCCCCCCACCCCCGCGGGAGTGAGCACGCGGACCCCTCCCGT
>NW_027397098.1:15947571-15953702 GCF_003265705.2 Callorhinus ursinus
CGGGAGTGAGCACGCAGACCCCTCCCCAGGGGCTCGCGGGAAACAGCATCTTTCCTCCCCGCTCCTGGCGTTCAGACTGCAGTGATGTTACTCACGTCTTGGGTTCGGGGCACTTTTCCCTTGCGCGTGATTTGGCTGTGATGTTCTTGCTCTTTTTCCTTTCTGTGAGTCTGTGTTTGTGAATATTGTGGAAGGCGGCTCCGTTATGCTGCAGGGGGACCTTCTTATGGGTCTCCCCGTGGTGACAGTTCTGCTCCTGTGCCCCATCGTTGTTAGTGCTGTCTGATGAGGGAGGACGGTTCGAAGCTGCAGCGGGTCTGTGGACACACAGCCTTGTTATTTAAGACGTGCTCAGCCCTTAGCACATGCACAGTGTGACTGCTCGCGGGCTGGCCGTGCGTGCCCTAGATGATCTCCACTCCCTGCTTCTCTAAGCTTGTGCTGGAACTGTGTCTTTGCAGAGGTAGAGAATTCTAGTGGCTTTTGCCCGAGTGATGGGACATAAATACAGAAAGCAGGATTTGTGGTTTCTCAGGCAAAATTTGTTAGGAGGAGGGCACACGAGCTTCGTCTAGACTGCTCTTGGTTCCCAGTGTGGAGCAGGGAGCAAGCTCGTGATGGGCCCAAGCCCCTTGTGTCCTCACGTCCAGCCTGGCGGGGGGTGGTGCCTCTCCTGCTAGCATTTGGCAGTCACCCCCATGTGTTGCTTGCAGAGTGTCATGAACATGATGCACGTGATCAGCATCCCATACTCGCTGATGAAGGTGAACCCCCTCTCCTGGATTCAGAAGGTCTGCCAGTACAAAGGTACGTCTCCAGGGCCCTCAGGTGTGTGGTTCCCTCTTTTAATATCTCGCGGTCTGATGGTGTGCTTATTAATGCTCTGCTCTCCACTGTTCCCACAGCAAAAGTGGCTTGTGTGAAATCCAGGGACATGCACTGGGCGCTAGTTGCACATAGAGATCAGAGAGACATCAACCTCTCTTCCCTCCGGATGCTGATCGTGGCTGACGGTGCAAATCCCTGTAAGTGACCCACCTGCTCTGCCTGGAGGTGCAGCCGGCAGCCAGAGAGAGCCTCGTTCTCCACGTCCCGTTTCTGCACTTTGCTTTTCCTTTTCTAGTTGTTGCCTCGGTTAGGAAGCTGCCTTAAGTTAATGACCTCCCAGTGTGACTCACCAAAGCCTCGAGGCAGCACACTCAGTGGCGGGGAGCCAGGAGCCTGCAGGCCCACCGCCCTGGGCTCGAGGCCTGGTGTTTCCACATCCTGATTCCATAGAGAAAAATCCCAGCTTTCTGGTTTTAATCCTTCTCTTTCTTTAGCTGCAAAATGGTACCTAAATCATAAGATTTTATGAGGATTAAATGAAGTGGTTCCTCTGTCTTGGGATGTTTTGTGCTCAGGAAATAGTAACTATTATTATTTTATGGTCTATAGTAATTTTATTGATCAGGGAAGTAATTTGTCATTTTAATGGAATTTTGTTATCAAATCCTATAGGAAACACCACCCAGGTAAAGCAAATTAGCAGTCCCATAGAATGCCGTTAACCTACCTTGAGAAATACCACCCTGGGTTGAAACAAACACAGCTAGCTTGTTTTTGATGAGAGTGAGTGAGCCAGAAGCAGAGTGAGTGAAGGAGAACGTGTGTTTCTGTCCATCTGTAAACAGTGCCACGTGTACATTTGTAAATTAAAGCAGCACATACTTTTCTCAGGGAAAATCTGATAACGCAAATGGGGGCTTGCAATCAGAGGATTTAGTATACATGGTTCTTGCATTTCCCAGAGAACTCCGTGAATTGCGAGCTGCTTTAAGGCATCTGGTTTGAGCCACTGTCTGCTGAAACCAGGCTGACCTGTGTTAGGAAGTGGTCTCACGGGTGGGCGCCTGGTGGTGACTCCCCGATCTCACCAGGTGCGCTGATACAGGAGAGAGTTTTCTTCGCTTAGTTTAGACATACTCATCTCGGAGACATGCATATGGAACATGGCGGAGCAAGCCTAGGGGAAGGCTCACAAGCTCATCGGCCACAGAAACATTTAAATACAGAGGTTACACTTGTAATCCTTGAGTTCTGTTGGCCTGAGAGGATCACCTCTCACGGTAACGTGAGTAGTTAGCGGTACTGAATGGAGCATGTTTCCACGCAGCCGGCCTCAGCCCCACCTGAGAGGCGGGAGTGGTGGGGTGGCCGCGGTTGACGCCATGCTTCCGCGGGCTGACTGTCACCCCTTCCACCTGCAGGGTCCATCTCGTCCTGTGACGCATTTCTCAACGTCTTCCAGAGTAAAGGCCTGCGTCAGGAGGTCATCTGTCCTTGCGCCAGCTCCCCAGAGGCTCTCACCGTGGCCATCCGGAGGTACAGCTGGGCCCTGCAGGGCCAGCCCAGGCGGGGGGCTGCCCACTGCAGCTCACGTCCGCGGGGCAGGGAGGGCAGGACCCAGCCTGTTGGGGACCAGCTTCGTTTCCTTGCATGCGCAGGAATGGGCCCTTCAGGGTGGTCCACATTTGCTAGTCAGAAACCCTCTCTCCCTCTGGGCAGTGACCCTGTCGCCCAAGTAAGTGGACGCCCATGTGCTCTCACCCACATGTTCATGTGCCGGCATCTGGGCCAGGTGTTATTCTGGGGCGGGTTGGGTGCATGCTGTCTGGTTTGAGTGCAGTGTTTGCAGCCGGGCCTGTGGACATGCCCAGTGCACCACGACACCCTGAATTTTTAAAAACCCTGGTTTTCTGAGCTGTCAAGCTGTGGTTGGCCCATTGCAGGGCTCCAGTGTGCACGTGGGTGCGGGGCCTGCATCGCTCATGCCCTCGGTGGTGGGTCAGTCTGCCTCACCACCTGCCCCAGCGCCGCGCACACCGTTATGGGCACCATGGTTATGGCCGCGTGAAGCTGGTCCCACCCAGGCTGAGAGGTGCAGGGAAGGCCTCTCTGATTGTCACCCGCCGTCCACCATTCTCACAACGTGGGAAGGGAGTGTTGGCATCATCTGGGTATTTCCAGCTCGGGATCTGACTTGTTTCTCGGTATCTTTGCGTCCGTCCGCTCATGAGGTTTTGCTCTGCGGCACATGAACGTGCTCCACTGTAGGAGGCGCATGTGAGTTCCGCCCTGTTACCGACAAGCTGGGCTTCCCAAAAGTACTCACTGGGAGATTGTTTGTAAATGAGATGCTTTCTCACAGTTTTAGCTGATAGTGTAAAATTAGCCAGACTGTCTAACGGGCTGGGAAATCAAAAACCTTTAGCATATCAGGAGCAAGTTTAATTTTGATTGAACCAGAAATCAGAAGTCCGTAACAGTTTAAACTGATGAGGAAAAATGGCACCATGAACGACCTTTGTTAGAAGGTGTCACAGCTGTCCTAGCAGGAGGCGCTCCCCAAACAGTATCCCGAGTAGAAGTCTGGCCTCGGACAGAGTGCTGGAGGCCGCGCTGGTGGATGGGCCGGCACCCCGTTCTTCCGAGATCAGGATTCAGCTGTCCGGGTGCAGCCCAGCCACGACCCGGCCACAGGGTCCCGGGCGGCTCCTCTCTCCGCGGCCTCCGCGGCCTCCCACCTGAAAGTGTTAGGGTTGCGCCGCGGTGTGACAGCGCCGGTGCCACAGGTAAGTCACCAGGTGAGGGACTGAGACACATGGACACTCCAGCTGTTAGCGTCCGATGGTGTTTATCGTGTGCTCTTTCTAGAAATCTGTTCTCTGTGCGTTAGGGTTATGGAGTATGCCAGAGTTGATTGGCACAGGGAGGAGTCAGTGAAGGACTTGTAATTGTTTCTTTAAAAATGTCGAAAAATCGCTAAAATCTTTAAGAAGATTAAGAAACGGGCAAATTAAGTGCTGCTATTCCCTGGGCTCATGTTCAGTGGCCTCCAGTACACCTCCCCTGGGGTCAGAGTCTGAACACGTCCCCGCGCGTCGCCGTGCTCCTCACGCATCCCTGTGCGTCCCCGTGTGTCCCCGCGTGTACCTATGCTACGCACACATCCCTCTATATCCCTACATGTCCCCGTGTATCCCTGTGCTCCCTAATGTCTCCATGGTCCTCACACATCCCTGCGTGTCCCTGCACGTCCCCACGCAACCCCTGCACAGACCTGCCTTAGCTGAGTCTGCACCATTATCGGGCTGGGAGGGGTGGTTTCAGAGTCCCTCGACCTTCACTACCAGAGCTGGTAGACATTGCTGCTCCTGTGTGTGAGGCAGTGGACTGGCCAGCTCCCACTCTGAGCAGAGGAAAGAGCAGTCATACTTGCAGAGACACGAGTCCACCAGCCAGCCTTGCTTTGAACTGAGTTGGCTTCTCTCACAGCCAACTGCAGCCTGGTGGCCACTCTCACATCCTCAAAGTCTCATCTGCTATTTCCCAATTAGCTGGGGGAAGAGCAGGGAGCCAGGACAGGGCAGCGGATACCAGTGAGCTCAGAGAGAGGCTCACTCTTTCCTCAAACACCATTGATTGACAGGCAGAGTGATTTCACGTCCGTCACCCCTACAGTGAAAAATACCATACAGCTGAAAGGTGCATCAGTAACACGAAGAAACTCTCGGTTTCCCTAACATATAGTCTGTAATCCTTGCTTATATTCTGGTTTACAGACTTTGAAATAAAGTGGTCTCTGCCTGGTGGCTCACCCTGAGCTTTTTTCTAAATGAAGACACCATCTTCTCCCAGAGAATCCTGGGCTCGTTGGCCACCTTCCGGGTCTCTCCGCAGACCCACCACTCTTTCAGTGCTCAAGAATCACAGGAATGCGCATTAACTGCTCATGGCTGCGTGTCTGGAAGGGGAAGTGAGAGACTCACATTGCTGGGACCCACTTACCACAGGCAGAGCGTTCCCGCCTCACGCGGGTCAGTGGTGGCTCGAGTGTTGGCCTCTGGCGGGTGCGGCAAAGTTGCTCCAGAGGAACAGCTGAGCCTGACATCGTCTGTGCCACCCTGTCCTTGCCGAAGCCGTGAGGGTTTAAACGTGTCTGTTCATTTTGCCGTGAAGCTTCCAGGCTGCCTATTTCAGAATAAAGATACGAGCCCTGTGCTGGGGGATGGCCCCATGGGGATAGCCCAGTGTGTCCTGAGGACTCTCGACGACGGTCGGCTGGCCCTGGGCCTCATGGTCACTCCTGGGGACAGCGAAGTGTGATCCCTTCCACTTTGCTCCTACATAAAGCAAGGGGCCATAAGATCCACAGGGAAAAGGTCTAGTTTTAATGCTAAGGTATTTGTGTTTCCCTATTGACGTATTGGTTGTAGCCAAATAAAGATAATTTTGGAAAAGATCCTTGTAAGAAATAGAGGGTCTTTATACATTATGGTTTCATCCCTTCGAAGCACTCACAAGCACATAAATGTCTCTGCACCGTTCGCACTGTCCTTCTTGGTTTCACATCTGTCTGTGCCTGTGACCAAAATCAAAGTAGAAGGATATTCTAGAAATCTAGACTAAAATCCCCACAAAGACACCTGAAGTGAAAAGGCAGAAGAAGCAGGCTGCAGGTAGCGTTAAAAATCGTGCTGCAGTTCTTAAAACCAGTGCTTTTGGACAGTGCCTCGTGTGTCTTGGCTGAGTGACTTCATGTCCTGGAGACGTCCGGGGTCCTGGGGAAACGCGGCCTCTGACTGCACGCTACCACCCGGAGTGGATCCAGAGAACCGCGCCCTGCTCCGTCCTGTGCACACGGGCGAGGAACCGTGCTGTGTGGGCCGAAGCCGCCAGCACGCCCCTTATGCTGAGAAGCTGCGTGGTGGTGCTCCGGTGGGACTTGGCATCACAGACTGCGTCCTCACCTCTGGGAGAGAATCTGTGGGTCCCGTGGACACAGTGCAGGCTGCACTGCAAGACCGGGCAGCTGGTGGGTGTCCGCCAGATGCGTGCTGGGGCATCACGCCCCTTGCGTTGTCTGCCCAGAGCGGTATAGATTCAGGAGGGTTCTTTAAAAAAGTGTCATTGTGATTTCAAGGCCACCTTATGCAGCAGAAAGAGGCAGGTCTTTACAGTGACTGACCCTCTGCCACGTCCCCGTGGACCAGTTATCCTCTGAGACCCTCGATTTCTCCACCCACAGAGGAAGAAAATATGAACTGGTGTGTGTGCTAACACGTGTGCACAAACACCCCGGTCCCTGA
>NW_027397098.1:15953712-15953980 GCF_003265705.2 Callorhinus ursinus
TCTGCTAACACGTGTGCACACACCCCCTGTCCCTGATGTGAACACACGTGTCTGCTAACACGTGCACACACCCTGTCCCCAGTGTGAACACGGGTGTCTGCTAACACGTGTGCACAAACACCCCGGTCCCTGATGTGTCTGCTAACACGTGTGCACACACCCCCTGTCCCTGATGTGAACACGCGTGTCTGCTAACACGTGCGCACACCCCGTCCCCAGTGTGAACACGGGTGTCTGCTAACACGTGTGCACACCCCCCCTGTCCCTT
>NW_027397098.1:15954080-15999424 GCF_003265705.2 Callorhinus ursinus
GTCTGCTAACACGTGTGCACACACCCCCTGTCCCTGATGTGAACACGTGTCTGCTAACCCGTGTGCACACCCCCAGTCCCCGATGCGAACACACGTGTCTGCTAACATGTGCGCACACCCCGTCCCCAGTGTGAACACGGGTGTCTGCTAACACGTGTGCACACACCCCCTGTCCCTGATGTGAACACACGTGTCTGCTAACCCGTGTGCACCCCCAGTCCCCAATGCAAACACGCATGTCTGCTAACACATTCGCACACCCCATCCCCAATGAGAACATGTGTCTGCTAACACGTGTGCACACACCCCCAGTCCCCAATGTGAACACGTGTGTCTGCTAACCCGTGCGCACACCCCCAGTTGCCGATGTGAACACGTGTGTCTGCTAACGTGTGCACACCCCCAATCCCCGATGCAAACACGCTTGTCTGCTAACACATTCACACACCCCCGTCCCCAATGAGAACATGTGTGTCTGCTAACACGTGTGCACACACCCCGGTCCCCGATGAGAACACGCGTGTCTGCTAACACGTGTGCGCACACACACACAGCCGGTGCCCTGCCCTGGTCGTCAGCCCTTGGCCCAGCAGCTTGCAGTCTGAGCCCTCACCCCCCGCCCACCACCCCCACTGCAGGCTGCGTAGCTTCTCCCTGTCCACGAAAACTTAGGTTAGATCCGGAACTGTGCAGAGACTGGACACTGATTTCCATGTCTTAGATTTTGGCCACTGTCCTGGCGACTCAGTTCTCCTTTCATGTGGGAAGGAGGGTGGCAGGCGGAGTGCACGTGGATTTCAGTGCAAGCGTCCTCCTCCAGCAATGTGTGCTCCCACTTTCCTTCAGTGAAACTGTGTAAGCACAGTCCGAACTTCCGGCTGCCCCACCTCCCTGCCGCCCGGCCCCCTCAGTGTCAGCTCGGCTGCAGGAGTGCACGCTGCTCCCAGGTCTGGCCGTGCTGCCTCCCTCCCTCCGTGCTGCCCGGCCCCAGCCTTCTCACTGTCCCCCCACCGGCAGGCCCAGGAGCTTGTGCTGGAGCCGCGGGGCCTGCCCGCCAAGCCCACCTTTGCTGGCGTCCCGACCGCGGTCCTCCAGGCTCATCACTCTCCCCTCTCCTTCCCTTCACATTCTCCACCTCCCCACATGCTGTGGACTTATGGGTGTCTTCATCATTCAGTCTGTCCCAGGCTCGTAGATACTTTTTGAATAAATGAGCGAAAGAAAGATTTTCAGTCTGTGAAGGACCTGCGCACGCGCTTGCCTCTGAGCACCTTGTGGACTCTCCAGAAGCAGTGCTGAGAAGCGCCAGAGCTTTTCACAGGCATCCTGGCGAGACGAGCTCACATGCGTGTGCATGCGGGTCTCTAGTTCATGTTTGGCTGAATGGAGTCGTGTATTCTCCTCTGTCTATGGGTTTGCCTTTCTCATGATGATCCAGGTGCAGCTCTGAGCCTAGAGTTTTGGTGTCGTATTCTGGTCCCCTGATTCAGCAGCAGCAGGAGGGCCATGTCCTTACTGCCACCTGTGGGCGGCCCCCCGAGGTCAGTCCCGAGACAGACGGACTGTGGGGGCGAGGGGAAGGAGGGGGAAGTCTTGGGTAGCAGCCCACATGCGTCCGCGGTGATGTGCTAACATAGGGGCAGAAGGGCAGCTCAGGGCCCCAGAGTAGGGCCGAGAGACCTGCTTCCCCCCCGAACTTTGGGAGCAACCCCCAGGATTTAAGTCACTACGTAGGAACTGTGGAAGGTCAGGGGTTCACGAGAACAGAGATGTGAGCAAGTGTAGCGCCCTCAGCCCCGCCAGGCTCCAAGCAAGAGCCCCCCGCAGCCCCTCCCGAGCCCCCACCCTGTTGGCTGGGACATCTCCTAGAGCCCACCCGTTCTGCGATGGATATCCTCCCAGGCCTGCAGGTAGATCAGGACTTGAAGGGATAGGAACACGAGGTACAACCACAGCATCCTCAGGAGAATTAGGGGTAATGGCATAATCCAAATCAAGACGGGCCCCTGGGTGCAGAGGCTGTCCCACGTCTGTTCCCTTGCTGGATGCCGTCCCTCAGTCTGGTGGTTGTGCTCTTCCACATGACCGTGAGGCCCGTGGCACGCGTGGACACTGCTGCACGCCGGCAGCCACACGGATGAAGCCCCCGCCGTGAGCCTCGTGTGGAGGTGAGCATGGGTGTTGAGGACTGGAGGGTGTTGAGGCTCGTCAGGAGAGGAGGGAGTGCTCACATTTAGAACCTGTTTCTTTCGCTGACCTGTCATATTTAAGTCATTTTCAAACAAATAGAATAGAAACAGCACTCACTTGCGTTTTATGAACACGTCCCTCTCTGTGAATAGGAGGGCAGCTCCCCATTCCTGGTGTCGTACGTGCACAACCATCCACAGAGGCGTTGGGACGAATTCTTGCTTTTGTAGAACGAGCCCATGCACTTAACTGCATGTTGGGTTATTTCTTCCCCAAGCACAGTGGGGACTCAGGAGTTTCCACACGGGAACGGTAGAAGCTGGGTTACCGAGTAGAGACCGCCTTACTCATTCCTTTGAAGCTGCTCTGAGTGGGGGTCCAGGATGGCTGGTCTCAGGGTGTGGACAAAACGGGTACTTTCTTTGACGTCTTTATTAAGACCAGAGTGGCAAGGGTTGCATCCTCTGTTTTGTTTCTATTCGTAGGATGTTTTATAAAGAAAAAAGCGTTTGGCTGCTAGGTCACCTGATTTTGTTGGAAAATAAGACCTGCCCCCTTTGAGGGGGACTGACCACCCCTTGTTCAGATGGGTTTGAGGACTGACATTCTCCTTTCTTCTCTTGTCCTGTGCGTAATAACCTTCCCAGGACAGCTTGCTGAGCCGGGTAACGAAGAAGAGATTGGACTTCCAGTAAGCAGCTCAGAGCCACTGAGTGCTCACTTGGCTCTCACTGCATTTAGTTAGGAAACGGTACTCGGTTAATGTGTGTGGTCAGCACTGACGATGAAATTGGAGGTGTGTTGCATTACTCACGACTGTGGGACTTTTGGTCTTTCCCGGAACATGCATCTGTCTGGTTTTCTTCTGTGAAACACGTACGTGGGTCGGCAGCCGAGTAGCTATGGCAGGGCTGCCGGGCACCCGGGGTTTGTGCACATGGGGACGGCCGTGCACGCCCGTCAGCTTCTCGGGCTGCTCCAAGCTGGCCTGTGCAGAGCAGAGAGCTGGGCCTCACAGGTTGGTGCCCGTGGCTATTCGTTATCCTGATTCCCTCCTCTGGTAAGCAGGAGAACACCTGTCACCAACACCGAATGAGTGTATTTGGAGGTTCTGGGGCCCAGAGTTTTCAACGGGAGCCTTGGACATCCCACCTGAAACACAGGCGGGGTGCAGAGCTGGTCCCAAGAGCCAGCCGTAGGACTCTGCTGTGGTCTGGGGACGGTAGCCGGTGCCCTGGCTTCCTGTCCAACCACGTGTTTGCCACAGTATTTAATGTCTTTCTTTTTAAAACTGTCATCATCCAGGTATACGTTTTGTGTTTCCTTCTTTGAGGATTAGTTGTAAAATTCAAAATATTGGAGAAATATGACTTTATGATGCGTAAACTCATCTGTAGAATTATTTTAAAAGGGCAAATTGTGAAGTGAAAACCAGCAAATTATTTTCTGGTCCTGTGTACCTCTGGGACTGCTGTCTGGTTCTGCTTCTGTGTCTGCAATACAGAGGATAGAACCCGCTTTGTAAAGCTATGTTGTGGTAATGTTGATTCAACTAAAAAAGTATTCTGTGGGCTCTTTAACCACAAGGTATTATTTCAAAGGATAGTAATTATGTAAAGCAGTATTTAAAGCAGCAGTTCCAGAGGAGGATAAAGATGCCCCTTTGCCACGGAATTATTTTGCATGTTGAAAATGTCCCCCCTGGAAATCAGAGAGCTGGGAAGACTGGAGGGAGGGACCCGTGCGGCCGGATGCCCGTCCAGGGCCGGAGTCAGACTCGGACCGTTCTGCCCGAGGCTCGCCAGCCAGTGACCCGGAGTAAAAATAGCTAACAAGCCTGTGAATTGAAGTGGGGGTTTCAGGAATGGTTTTGACCGCCCAAAAAGTCAGCCATGGAGATCCATAATCTCGTTTACAACACAAGATAAAATGCATTGTCGGTGATTTTAATCTGGAAGTTTCAAATTCAGATAAAATTTTAAAAGTCCTCTGAGCGTGAAAGAGTTGGCAGATGAGCCTCACCATCCCTAAATGGAAATATGGCTTAATTCGGTAGCGTCGAAGAGCCAAGTGACTTGAGTTACCTTGTGCAAGTTGTCCGGACCGCTCACCTGCAGGAGTGCATTCTGCTCTGTTTTGTATTTGGTTGGACAGTGACAGGAGCGTGCTCCGGTGGAGGCGTGCATACCACACGCAGACAGCAGGTGATGCTTCCCCGTGTGCGCTGAGCGCCTGCCCGAAGACGCGGCAAAGTAGCCAGGGCAGGTGGAAAACAAAGCTTGTAGACGGTTTGTGTGGTATGATCTGTTTCCTGCCTGAAAAAGATTAAGTATCTCTAGACAGTCTCTTCACCAAGAAAAAAACCTGGAAGCTACATACTACAGTGGGTAGGTGAGAGAGCCTCAGGGAGAACGTCCCCTTTTTACATTATAGAGCTCTTAAAGCAGGTGTGTTTTTTAATAAGCAGATATTGCTCTTACCAGAGAAAGGGAAAGGAATCACACTAAAATAACTCATCACCTAAAGGTGTGCTGTGTTGATCTTGTATCTTTCCCTGTCACTGAGCCTTCCGTGTGGGCGTCCACTGTGTTTTTGAGAGGCTCTATCACACTGAGCATTGAAGGGAGATGCACATATTCACAAATTTGACCAGATTTCCCCTGAAATCCGCATTGGCGGAGTGTTCCCTGAAAATGTTATTTCTGTTAAAACAAGCACACAGCGGTTTTAACAGAAATAACACAAAGGACATTTTTACCTGCCCTCTTGGGGCGGCCGCTGCGGTAACTGAGCTCACGTTCATCTGTAGAAAGACTTCAGTCATGGATGGCAGTGCCAGACACGTGCAGCAGGGCTGCTCCCCTACAAGGGGCGCCCTCCATCCACAGAGGAGGACCTCGCTGGTCAAAGGCAGAAAGGCGGCCCCTTGCTCACACACACTGATGGCCCCGCAGCTTAGAAGTGTCTTTCCCAGGGAGGCAGAGTTCCAGGAGGCACTTTGATGCCCATGTGTGCACCTCATGCATACACCCTGTGTGTGCACCCCAGGCATGTGCCCCGTGCGTACACCCCATGAGTACACCCCGTGCACACACCCCAGGCATGCACCCCGTGCATATGCCCCGTGCATACGCCCCGAGTGTGCACCCCAGGCGTGCGCCCCATGCGTACACCCCATGCGTGTGCCCCAGGCATGCGCCCTGTGCGTGCAGTGACAGCTTCATATGCTCTGTGTCCAGCGAGTCCGGCACAGCGCCCACCAGTGGATTTTGGAGTCTCTCGGCCTGGGTCACCGTTCTGGCCTTTCCTTCCTTTGCTTTTCTTCTTGCCGGCTTTGTAACTTATCACAGTGCCTCCCTTCAGGCCTCAGAGTCCGTGTCCGTGACGGGGGGTGACTGCCGTGCCATGTCACGGTGCTGCGTGAACAGCAGATGGGTCTGTACACGTAGAGTATCTGCATGGTGCGCGGTAAGAATTCAGGCATCGGGCTCACGTCAGTGTTACTGTGGTCACATCACGTGTACTTGGGTGGGTGCGTTGTTCTGTGACAACATGTCCTGAATGCAAAAATGCTGTAGTAAATCCTGGTGCTGGCGGAGGAAAGGGCACTTTCCCGAGACTTGGCCCTTTGGCTCTCCAGATGTTCCTGAGTTGACAGCTTCTCGAACTGGAGGTTGCCTCCATCTGACGGAAGCAGGGATCTTTGTAGTCGTGCTTGCAAAAGCCTTCAGTGGGAGATCGTGGTGCTGAAGCCTTGGAGGTGTGGTGGCCATTTCTCTGTTAAATCATGGGAGTAGAAATCATCCCAGATGCTTACCACTTACTTGACTGCATTTATTTCCCACTGGTGTGGATTTGAGCTTGGCCGGTATACCAAACTGTAGATGTGTTCATTGAAACTTAGAGGAGATACATCTTCAGGTGTCACACAGCATGATGGCCTAAGAGTTATCTAACGTTTACCCAGGTGGGACCAGAGCGACAGGTGAGCAGCAGGTGCACACGCCGTCCCGGTGAAGCCATTGGCCGTCGGGAACATTCCTCCTGAGGCTGAGCTCGTGTGCACCTTCTGTCGTCCGTCTCAGGTCTTTCTGTGATTTGCCTCTGATTGCGGGATTAGCCACACACAGCTACATATAATCTTCCTTCTGTATCTCTGAGCACAAAGACTCTGCATCCTGAGAATTGCCTTGAACCTGGAGGTTGACGGATAGGTCCAGCGTCCTCTCTGCCGTTGCTCAGCTTTACTGTGTCTGATCACAAAAGCACATCTTTTTGAAATCCCTGGGAGTTCTCACCAGGGTCATTTTTTCACTTCCTCACCTAGTTTAATCTACTTGGACTTTTTATTTCCTAGGAAGGTGTTAATGGAGCAAAAAACAGGCTGATGTGGTCAATAATCAAGGGAATGCAAACCGAAACAGCAGTGAGGATTGGCTTTTACCCATCAAGCCAGGAGCAGTTTTAAGGTTGATGACAGTGTCGTCCTGGGTGTGCGGAAACAAGACTGCCAGGAGGCAGCCTTCCCCACAGCCGGAAGCACAGGGATTGAGGCTGGTGTGAGCTTGACGCCTGGGTCTGCCCCACAGCTGTGCCTCGGGGCCGCCCCACCTCTGTTCTCTCTGCTCTTGCCTGTGAATGGAGAGGATGGGCACGCCTGTGTCACAGAGCTGCTGGGAAGAATACTTCACATACATGAAGTGCTTAGAGCAGCCTCCTGCATGAAACAGTGCAATACGCATGTCTGGTAAATCAAGAAAATACTTTTAGTGGAAATGCAAAACGATACGGTGTTTGGGAAGTTATTTAGGCTTCATTCAAATTTTAAATGTAGTCTTTGATTCTTCAGTTCCTTTTCTAGATGTGTGCCTTACAGTAATATTTCTAATTATATAAAAGTGAAATTAAATGATCACATGTCCTTGTGACTGATACCATCTGCAGGTAAGACAGGTCGGTTTATTGTGTGCAGTACGCATCCTGCGTGTGTCACACACATTCACACACAGCAGGAGCCACAAGATGCACTCGGGGGAAGAGCAGGTTGTAGAAGGATATGCCTGTTCTGGTTCTGCTTTTCTTGGAGTACAGATGTATCTGCATGCCCACGTTTTAGTAAGTGCACACAGAAGAGGTGGGGGGGTCTCTGGTGGTGGCCCCCTGTGAGGCAGGGGTGGGTGGGCTGGGGACACACCTGTGACTGTGACTTCCGTTGCCGTGCTTGACTCCTCCATGGAACGACTTGCTCGTGTTTCACACACACCATTGGTTCTAAAGTTTCCTCAAAAGAAAAGTGTGCAGTGAACTAAGGGGTGCTGATGTCTGAGGCCAGAGGTGGGGAAGGTGTTGGGAAAGGGGACGGGCTGGTGTCCATGTCTGGGCACGGGCTCTGCTGTGGGTCCAGATCCCTCCAAGCCCCACAGGGACGCAGACGACTAGGTTCACATCCCTGTGCCTCCGCTACTGATCTATAAAGTGGTGCCAGGCAGGTTTGCATATCGCTGAGCCCATGTATGTGGACAGCTCGGGACGGTTGGGCACAGAGGTGTCCGTGGAGCATGGCTCTGTCATGGGAGGCGGGGCTGCCCGCAAGCAGTTCCTGCACGAATGCTGACACATGGAACCGGAAGGCTTTGCCTGGCAAGGTGGCTGACGAGCCGAGGACCATGTCCCAGGGACTCACATGCTTCTCTTCTGCTTTTTTAAGTGTCCCTTGTCTGCAAAGGAAAGAATCCAGGGCTCTGAGTTTTCTCTGACCAGCGAGGGACTCTATTAAATGCAAGTGCTCAGCAGCAGAAGTAATGCAAGATGGGTGTCTTTGGTTCACATTTTAAGTGAGTTTACCCAGTTTTCCATAGTATCATTTTATAAACGTAACTGAAGACCTTGTAGCAAACGCAGTCCAGAATTGGGCTCCAGTGAGTCTTGCTTCTCACTTGCTGTTCTGGAACGGAGGGAGGCAGGTCTCGTCACTAAGACACAGAACTTGCGTCCTTGAGTCTTGAAGCCTTTCCCTCCCAGCACTCACAGGCAGCTTGTCTCACTTGCCGCCTGCCCCTTACTCACGGCCACTCCTGCGTTCTGCTTCCACGTGGCTTTCCACAACAAACGACGTGCACCTTTGAACCCTGTTGCTCGGTGCGTCTGTGTCCTGGGGCTGTCGTAAGTGCCTGGGGCTGGCGCATGGAAACGGGGAAACTGTTGTCTCGGGTCTCGGGGTGTCTGCCGGGCAGGTGCTCCCAGAGGCTCTGGCCGAGCATCTGCTCCAGGCCCTCCCGCTGCTGGTGCCCCGTCTGTGGCTCCGTGGCTGGAGACACGGCACCGCATGGCCTCTGTGTCACACGCCATCTGTGTCTCCTCCTCTCATAAGGACACCAGTCATTGGATTGGGGTCTGTCCCACTCCATCCAGTAAGACCTCATCTCAACCAACAACCTCTGCAAAGACTCCCTTTCACACTAATAAGGTCACAGTCGAGGTCATAGGTTTTGGAGACACAACCCACAGCGAGGACCAAGCCTTCTGATTCCTGACTGTCATGTTGCATTTGTTGAGGACAGAAGTGGGGGTCGAGAGTCCTGGTGGCACAGGGTTCCCGTGGGGCTCCTCCTTTCGTTTTAGAGAGCATCTTAGGTTCCAGTGTTTGGGGCTCTTTCCAGGTAGCTCCACATGGACCTTCTAACTTGGGCAGGGTTTTCTTCTATGTCTGGTTAGTTCTACCTTTTTGTTTCTTAGCAGATGGAACAATTCAATTTCCAGACTCTCTTATGCTTCCTTTTTATTATTATTTATTTTTAGTTTTTATTTAAGATAGAATTGACATATAGCATAGGCTTCTTTTTTAAACACACCAGTTACTTGATTCAAATGAGACCTCCTTTTGCACATTTTAACTTTTACGTTTCCCTATTTATGTTTTTAGGCTCATTTTAAATCTTGATACTATTTTAAAACCAAACAGCAAGCTTCTGTTTATCCTCCAACTTTTAGATCCTAAAGCAACGCTACACATGCGTGTATAGAGAGTTACAGGAACAAGTGTGGTATTCACCTAAATTGGCTCTCATTTAGCTCATAGCTCACACACAAGGGTCTTTAGCTACAGGGATAAAATCCATGCTCTTGGAAAGATTTCATCTGTTCAGTAGCCGACAGACTATCTCTCCAGGAGAAAGGATGCAGCAGTGAACAGAGGGAAACCCACTTGCCCTCAGGAAGCTGAGACTGATGGACGAGGCACCTGCTGTGCAGACAGGAGTTGGGGGTGTGCTGTTTTATGGGATGAGGAGTCCTTGCACATGTGAGCTGCCCCAGAGGGCAGTGAAGGGGGAAGCCACGGGGATGGCTGCTACAAGAACATTGCAGGTAGAGAGGCAGGAGCAGGTACAGAAAGCCCCAGGAGGGAGAGGGCTGGGTCCTGGAGAGACGGCAGGGGCAGCGTGGAGTGAGCGGGAGGCCTGGGGCTCACGGGCCATGGAGGAGACAGAGGCAGTGAAACTGTACTTCTTCCCGGACCCTACAGCATCCTACAGAACACCTCTCAGCCAAAACCTTCCCTAAGAGCTTGTCATCCAGCTCAGTGTCACATGACTCTCCTTTCAGATTCTTACCCATGGTGTGTGTCCGCACAGGGCACGTCCGACTCGAGGCAGGACCAGCAGAATCTCCACCAGTTCTGCTCCCTGCAGAATCTCTTCTTGGAGACCTTGTTCTCTGTGTTTATCCACTTGCCACACTGGAAAATCTGACCCGGAGAGAGACGGGCAGAGAAGGAATCAGTCAGTCTACTGACTGGGGGTCTTCACGCTCCTAAGGTGTTTTTAAACTATTCTGGAAGCCTGGAGGTAGAGTTAGTGACACCGACATCTTGTGGACGGAGCAGCAGCATTCCCTGGCGAGCTAGAACACAGGGCGGTGTGGCGTGCAGGTTTGCGTTCGGGGGTCCGTGGGACCCCAACATGGCTGGCTGCCTTTGGTGTGTGTCCTTGGGTGGCTCTCTGGCCACGGCAGCCTGTTTGCTTCTGCGTATTCAGACAAAACTGCTCTTTCAGGCCTACGGATGACAGCAACCAGCCTCCAGGCCGGGGCGTCCTATCCATGCACGGGCTGACCTATGGTGTCATCCGGGTGGACTCGGAGGAAAAGCTGTCTGTGCTCACCGTGCAGGACGTCGGCCTCGTGATGCCTGGCGGTGAGTGTGGGCACTGGGCTGCCTGTGGCGTGGGGCGTTGAGGTGGGAACCCTGGCTGTGGCCGGTGGGCTGGTCCGTTAGCACATGCCCTCCCACCCGGCACCCCCGTGCCCCTCTGGCATGAACGCAAACAGGACGCTTAAATTCCGCTGTGCATCTTTAAAGCTTGATGGTAATGCTACCCCTCCTGGTGACAACATTCAGGAATCCTCCGCGGGCATCTCTGCCCCCTCTCACGCTGGGACCCCAGAGTCCTCCTCCTCAGGGGCACCGTGGGCCCTGCTGCACCCCTGCAGCCCCTGAGAGGCTCCTCCCCCTGAGAGGCTTCTCCCCCTGCAAGGCTCCTCTTCCCACCAGCCATCCCAGCACGCTGGAGAAGGCTGGGCACCCAATCTGGCTGCAGACGACATAAAAACCCATCCGTGGGGCTCTGGATGACCAGTAGTGCTCACTTGCAGAAGAGTCTGTTCTTAAAAGTCACGGACCTTTTCCACAAATGTGCACATGTGCTGTGGTCGGGGCACGGCCAGCCATCGCTGGTTGCACACCTCACCTCCCGAAACCCTGGCTCCAGCTCTTGCACGGACTTGAGGTCTGTGGCAGGAGCATGGGGCATGTGCAGTATGAAAGCACCCGAGCAGCCAGGACCCTGGGCTTCCTCCATGTGCCCTCCTCGGTCTGGACGGCAGAGGTCACTCCCCTCAAACACGATCCACACGTCAATTATTCACTGATGTCACAACAATGGAACTGGACGTTTTACTATAACATGAAAATCCGTGACTCGCTTTAGGGAAAATGAGTACCCAGCCCACTTGTATATTCGCATTTATGTTCCAGATGCTGTTTCCTGTTCACCTGCTCTCACTCCTGCTCGGTCATTTATTCCCTGTCCCCCTGTCCATCCCTGTCTCTCTGTCTCTGTCCCCCCGTCCCTCTGTCTGTCGCCCTCCGTCCCACTGTCTGTCTCCCTCTTCCTCCGTCCCTCTGTCTGTTGCCCTCACCATCTGCCCCTCTCTCTAACATGACCCCTGCGTCCTGTTTTGCTTCCAGCCATCATGTGTTCGGTGAAGCCGGATGGCATCCCTCAACTTTGTCGAACAGATGAAATCGGGGAGCTCTGCGTGTGTGCCATTGCAACGGGCACATCCTATTACGGCCTCTCGGGCATGACCAAGAACACCTTCGAGGTAGGTTCGAGGGGCGCGCTTCCTCCAGGTGCGCTCTGCAGGTGGCCCTCACTGGTATGCAGACATAAAGAGAAGGTGGCAGTATCTCGATAACACATATTCATCGTAACTAAAATGGTCGCACTTTTTGCTGCCAGTTGTATAATTTTCAGTAAATTTGGCTTATCAGAGCTGTGTGGGAAAAGGGCCAGAATCGTTTCTTAAAAGGGGCCGTTTTTTATATGTTGCTGTTCTCAGCCGAGAGGCTGAGGGATGGAGGACACCTGTCTCGGCCTCGCTGGGGCCCCCTGGGGCCTACCCACTGAGGCTGGACTTGGCAGGTGTGAACAGATGCACGTGGCAGGAGCTGGTTGTGTGCGAGGAGACTGCATGCGTGTGTGGCTTGCGCTTAGTGCCCGCACTGGCCTTGCCCATGCGCGGTTCAGCAGTGAGCTCCGTGCCGCACCACCATGCTCCTGGAGTTGACACCTCACCCGCCCAGGTGGTGCCTTACCTTAGGAAGAGCACACGTTGATTACATCACGCACGAGAAATGGGGGTCGTTTGGGATTCGTCCCTTACAGTTTAGAACATGATGTAATGGGGTGCCTTGTGCCAGCGCCTTTGCTGAGGGTGGATTCGAGTTTCTAAAATGTCCCTGAAGCCCAGCTAGACAGAGTCTGCATGAAACCCATCTCCCCTTCTGTGTGACTTACCTGCAGGGTCTGAGGACCGGGTGCAGGCTCGGGGCGCCGAGATTTGCTTCCTTTGTGTGTTTCCTTCCCGGTGTCATCCTGATAGGGAAACACTGATGAACAGGGATCATTTTCAACGGATACACGTGTTCGGTTTTCCATTTATCACTTTGATGCTGTGGATCTAAAACAGAAGAATTAGTTAGTGTTCATTAGGCTATCATAATGATCTCTGGTATCACTTCTTAGGTTCAGAAGCCCTGGAAGGAAACCAGTGGGCAGCCCTGCATGTGGGCAGTAGGGGCAGAAGTTGGGGGGCGGGGGACGGGGCAGCGCCTTCCACGAGGAGACGCCACTAGGCTAACGCGGTCCGGTCTGTTCCAGGGGAGGGTGAAGGTGGGCCGAGCACCGCCCCCGGCACTCACAGCTTGTGTGTCTGCAGGTATTTCCCGTGACGAGCTCGGGGGCCCCCGTCAGTGAGTACCCCTTCGTAAGGACAGGCCTGCTGGGCTTCGTCGGCCCCGGGGGGCTCGTCTTTGTGGTGGGCAAGATGGACGGGCTCATGGTGGTCAGCGGACGCAGACACAACGCGGACGATATTGTTGCCACGGCGCTGGCCGTGGAGCCCATGAAATTCGTCTACAGAGGAAGGTAGGTGTGCCCTCTGTGAATTCAGCACTCAGTGGTTTGCATATACAATTGCACAGATTCCTTAAGCTGATGGGACTCTATGACCTCTGACGTTCCAACTAGTTCTGAATGTCCAGTTTTATAGAAATTTCCTGAGCTCCATACATATGTTTTCATCACTTCACGTCTATGTTAAGTAAAAATATTTATTTAAAAAGCTTATTTTTAAAGTAAATACACAAAGAAAAGAGCCAAATATTCATCTTGGTGCAGATCATCTCAAAAGACAGGTAACAGTTGAGCCACAGATTGTGCGGGAAAACGGAGTCCTGCGGCTTCTCCTCCCTGACGCACCTCTCCCTTGCTCACTTGCACAGTACATATTAAATCAGTGATGCTAGCTCCTGAGGTTTTGCTAATTTGGAGGAAGTCATTAACTGTTTAAAGTCTTATTTCAGCTTGTCAGGCTGACAGGCGGAGAAGCGGTAGACACTTGGGTGTCACCGAGAGAACTCACTGTTGAGGTGCAGCCTCTGTGTGAGGTGGGGCATGGGGGTCCAAGTCCCACGATGCCGCCTTTACCAAGAGAGACAGGCACGTCCGGCAGAAACCCACTCACCCCAAACAGAACGTCCCTACTGATGTGGAGAACACGACCTCACAGGTGCCAACTCAGGATGCGGGTTGTAGGGCTTCCTGGATCTCAGCCCACCCTGTGGCGTGGGCACCATCAGCTGCAGGCAGCCCCGGCAGGAGATGCTAGGCTGCTCCTCGCCCGGTTCCCATTCCAGAGCAGTGGCTACAAGCTCCTGATTGCAGAATGATATTTCCCGGCAATCTGCAGCGTGCCCACTGCGCTGTACCCTTCCTGTCCCCACAGGATAGCCGTGTTTTCGGTGACCGTCCTGCACGACGAGAGGATCGTGATTGTGGCCGAGCAGAGGCCGGACTCCACGGAGGAAGACAGCTTCCAGTGGATGAGCAGGGTGCTCCAGGTAGCTCTTCACCTGCCCGGGAGTCCCGCTCCTGCTTTCGTACCAGCTTCCCTTAACCATCTGTTAGGATGTGGCCGGCCCTCAACAACTGTGCTTTCCTGCTCCCTGACCGTCACCCCATTTGCTTCGTGTCCATCTGTAATACCTGTTCTGACGTGGTTCCCTCTCCCGTGACTTTCCAGGCGATTGACAGCATACATCAAGTCGGGGTTTATTGCCTAGCCTTGGTTCCAGCAAATACCCTCCCCAAAACCCCGCTCGGTGGGATCCACTTGTCAGAAACGAAGCAGCTCTTCCTGGAGGGCTCACTTCACCCCTGCAACGTCCTGATGTGCCCCCATACCTGTGTCACAAACTTGCCTAAACCTCGACAGAAGCAACCAGGTAGGGCTCGTGGGCTGGAGGCCGAGTGGCACTTGGGAACCGGGTGCTGTGGGTGCTGTGTGAGCAGGCGCTATGCCCGTCAGGGGTGTTCAGCCCTCTTCCTTCCCTGGTCTGCACGCTCCCAGGACGTGACCCTGCCCCGCCAGAGGGTGCAGTGCAAGGGCTCTGCTGGGACTGCACTGTGTGCGGGGAGCTGGGCAGGTGGGGGACCTTGGGAAGGAGCCCCCGCCTTCCCGGTGGGAGCGCTGACCCTTGGTCTGGCCGGGGGGCCTTTTTCCAGGCACAGAACCTCGCAGCCTTGGTTTACTTGTGCACACATTAGAATAACACCCGTTTCACGTGGCTGATTTAGGGGTCCGAGCAGCTGAGGTGTGGGAAAGCTGCTTGGAGCATGTGAGAAATTCTACAAATGTATGTGTGACATTGTTCTAAGAGAATGTGTGTCTAGCACCTTATGGTTTGGGGATATGTCATTATCCATTATCTGAGTTTGTCTTCCTAGCAACTAATCGATCATGCTTCTCAGGGTTGCACAACTTATCAGTGAAAGGGAATTGATCACAAGACTGTGGAAGGTGAAGATGCAGCTCTTCTGGCAGCGCACTAATGGGGGATCCCAGGGCGTCCTGGGGTGGTGCGTGGGGGTGGCTGGGTGCGGGCAGCAGGGGCGCACACTCAGGCTGTGTTCTAGAACAGTAGCAGAACTCCTGGCACAAAAGCCACAGTTTCCACGTGTTGTACACATGAACCCCTCTCTTTTCACGGAGCTGTGTGGTGGGCACTCTTCTGTCCCCATTTCACATGTGGCAGGTTCAGGGATTGCCCAGCAGCCGTGTGTCCCACCCAGCTCAGTGTGGCTGCAGGGCTGAATTTATGGAGTCAGCTAGAGGCGGTTGGGTCACCACAGGCTCAGCCCACTTGGTGGTAAACACAGGGACTGAGGCCCATGCCCCGTAAGTGAGATTGGAGGAGAGGGTGGCTGGTCCTATGTGGTTGAGGTGGGGATGCTGATGCTCCAGGAGGAAGGCGTCACCCCTCGCGTTGAGCAGGTGTCGGCCTACATCCCTTGCTGTGACTCCCTGTGATGCAGACAGTCGCGTGGTACCTAGATGGGGCAGCATTTTGTTCTCTCCTCCCATGAGGAGTGGATTCTCTGGGAACACCTACAGTCGCTGTCTGCTCTCTGGGCATATTAGCGCTGCGGTTTTAATCCGATTTCTGTGCTGTCCCTGGTTTCCTTACATTCCAGATTCCCGTAACTAATACCTTCCTTCTTTCTCTTTCTTCTCAGTCACTGGTTTATATCCTTGCTGCAGGACACTGTAAAGTTACAGCTGACCAAGTGTCCATTTCTTTAACTTCAGTGGCAAGCGCCCCCCCAAAACACAAAGCATTGTCCTTCCGTGGGCATATCGAAAGGACGAAGAGTCACGTCTTCGGTCTCCTGTTATTTCAGGGCATAAACAGCCATGGGAAGGGAAGAGCAGTCCCTCCGTCTGGGTGTGTGCATGTCCGCGTGGAATGGATCGTGGTGGCGGGGCTCCTCAGGGTGTCCTTGTGCACAGTCAGAGGTGACTGCCCTCTCCCTGTCCCCTGCTCACCTCCACTCACCGTCACACACCGCGGCCCGGGGCCTGGTCACCAGTGGTCCCAGGAGCGGAGAAGCTCACGTGAATCCTGTGGGTCACAGTTTGTGAATTCAGGACAGATATTTACGGCGGGGGCTTGTTGGCAAATGCGTGATATGATTCTGGGGTTGCCAGGCTCAGTGTACCTGCCAGATGTCAGGAATCCTCAACAAGAAGAACCGGGCTGAGTGAAAAGGCCCAGGCACTCTGCTCAGAGGGCAGCGTCAGGGCGCCCGAGGACAGCCTTGTTCCTTTGAGCAAGCACAGACGGATGCGCAGGGAGGGTGGGGCTGCTTGCACATTGCAGCGGCAACAGGGTGAATGAAGCTTTGTGCGATTGATTTAAGGAAACAGTTTTTTAAGAATGATATTAGGTGTCCTATCTGTTTTTGTTAAATATTGAAAAGGTAGGGCGCCTGGGTGGCTGAGATGGTTAAGCGTCTGCCTTCGGCTCAGGTCATGATCCCGGGGTCCTGGGATCGAGTCCCGCATCGGGCTCCCTGCTCAGCGGGAGCCTGCTTCTCCCTCTGCTTCTCTCTTTCTCTCTCTCTCTCTCTCTCATGAATAAATAAATAAAATCTTAAAAAAAAAGAGTTTAAAAAAAAATAAATAAATATTGAAAAGTTATATAACTGTCTGAAAAAAACTGCTTTTAACAAATACTCATAGCAGCTGTGAGGTGCTGGTCCATTTTCCTCCCTCCGCTGACCACCTGTAATGGACCTCAGACAGGTGGTATTTCCCTAAAGCCTCAGTTTCCCTAAGCGCAATGAGGGAGTTGGACCAGGTGATTTCTAAGGCTCCCTTGGAATAGACACGACTGGGAACAAGTACTCCTTGGAGCCAAAGCAGACATTTAGTAAGGCCATTTTTCCATGAGGGTGTTGCTGGAGCTTTCAAACAGAGCCCCTAAAATGTAGATAATTTGTAGACAACCTAATTGCCTCTTTTACTGGATGGATTCATATTTGCTCAACTAACAAGGGCTGTGTATGTGAGTTTCTTAACTAAGCACAAGTGTTAAAAGACCTTTAAGACCTTTAACCCATCAGTCAGGCCTGCAACAATATCACAAACATTGAGAAAACCACCTGTGGTTAAGAGTCCCTGGGATACATTGTATCAGAGCCACAGAAAGGGAACAGGGAGGGGCAGCTGCTGACCTCTCCATCCACCAGGAGGAGCCTTGCTCCAGGGTTCAAAATCATGATGCAGTGAAGTGTAAGGGTGTCTTGCACACCCACCCACCTCATTCAGCAAGGCAGGGAGACCCTCGGTTCTTGGTAGGGGGACAGATTTTGTAAACAATGCCACAGGAAAGCACCTGTCTCCCAGCAATGTTTGGAAAAAGATCATTCTTAAGTCCACGTGGGGGAGAGACATGTAAGGTCCGAGCTTCACATCCAGACGAGTCTAGCAGGGACAAACATTGAAGAAGGAAGGACCACCTGCTAGCACCTTGGAAGAGTGCTTCTGCCCTCACGTGAATTCTTAAAAAATTACCGAGAATTCTTCAAGTCAGTTTAGGCCAGAGCGGCTTCCCAGAACTGTCCTGTCCACCTTGGTCACCAAAGAGAACCTCAGGACGCTTCACCCACAGACCCCAAGCCAGGAAACGAAGGGCTCGTTGGCGGGGTCCCAGGAGAGCCCTGGCTCTGTCCACACGGCAGCCACATTCAGTGCACATGAACCACGCTGCTGCGTTTTCTTCTCGCTTTGTTAGATTGGAAAACACTATCCCTCCAGAATTTATTATGCACTAAGAGAAAAAGTTCACACACGGCAATTCAGACATAATGGAGCAGAGTATATAAGGCACGTTCTGTGATGACACGGAAGCCAGTATCAGGGCTCCTAGAGATTGCCTAACGTGAAGAAGCCTGTGGGCAGGAGCCTGGAAATCTACGTCCTGGGCTGGTCTCCAGATTTCAGCCCTGCCTGGAAGCCCCCAGCCTTCGCCTGCATCGCTGTGATGTTGCATAGTTTATGGCTGCCCAGGTCCGGTTGGCCACGTGTGCAGAGGACTGTCCTGCTCCCCTGGACAGTCCCCTGGGGGTGTCAGCCCTGCCCCTGCTCATCTTGCCAGGGTGTGCTGGAGCCCGGGGGGGCCTGGCAGCCGCTGGCCCCACCCCTCAGCCCACGTCTAAAGCTTTCTGAGCTGCTGAGAGACAGCTCTTTGTGTGCAATAACACAGTGCACCAAATGCCCCAATTTGAAGCCTGTAAGTCGACCTTTGGTAAAGGTTTAATAAGAATTTTACTCAGCAGCGCCTGGCATCTTGGTTATTTCTACTGCCGCCTTTACGCTCCCTCCCTGCCTCCCCTCCTTGCCTCTGTCTCAGAGGCCCGCTCCCCCAACAGCACGGTCTCCCAGAACGGTGAACCCTGCCCTCTTCAATCCGTGTGTGTGTGTGTGGTGACAACACAGTGAAGCCTAGAGGGTCCCTAGGGTTCCTTGTAGTTAGAAATCTTGAAAGAGTCTCTGCAGTTCTTTAAGAAACTTGTTTCTTTCATTGAAAAAGAAAAGAAAGTTATCAGAGTAGATTCTATATGCCTTTCTCCTGGGAAAAGAGCGTGGTAACCGAGTCCGTGACGGTGTACAAGGAACTTGGAATGGGAGCCTCTTGGCTCCGTCGTCTGCCTCTCTGTGGGCCCAGCCGAGAGCCCAGAGCATGCCGTCCGTGAGACGCCCAGTGGCCGTGTCTGAGCCTTCTGTGGTGCTCCTCCCCACGTGACAGGATGTATTTATAAAACCCAAGCAGTACTTTGTGTCTGAGGCCACTTGGACGGCCTCCACTGCAACCCCGGGCAGCAGCACACGTGCTCGGCAGTGAGGCACGTCTGTGTTAATCCTTGTCTGTCTTCCGAGTTACTTCCCGCAGATACGAACGTGGATAGAGCCCAGCATCACTCCAACTGGAGAATAGTGGCAGCGAGATTTGTTTCTAACCTGTAATTGAGACCTGTTCAGGTTTGCCATCGTTCTCATGTTGGGACACCTTGGAAACCCTGTTCTGATAAGACTTTCTCAGAGCCTGGCCTTTGGAAGGGTTTCCCCAGGGCGACCGCTGCGCCACGGTGGGAGGTCCTGTTGTCAGTTCACCTGTTTCCTCATGTTCTTTCCAGAAATCGGCCCTGCCTCTGTGATGGTGGGGAACCTGGTGTCTGGGAAGAGGATCGCGCAGGCCAGTGGCAGAGACCTGGGCCAGATCGAAGACAACGACCAGGCCCGCAAGGTGAGCGTGAGGCCGGGCTGCTGTCCAAGCCCCATGCCCACAGGCTGCTGCATCACCGGCTGCCGGTCCCCTGTGTACCATTGGCCTCTTGGTCCAACAGACGTACCGTATCATCTCACAAGGAAGATGTGTCTGTTGAGGGTGCACAGACACCCGAGCCAAGGCCTGGGGCCAGCGTCTGGGGATGCCTGTCTCGTCCTGGCGTTCTGTGGTTCTTGTTTCTCCTCTTCCTACCAGCCCTGATTTCATGCCCAGACGGCCGCACGGCAACCTGGGTGCAAGGCTTCAGTCTTGTAATTGTTGGGACACAAGAAAACATAAATTCAAAACCCACGTTGGGGAACCAGGCATCCTCAACACATCCTTAGGGGCTGGAGGAGAAATCTGGGGCCACACCCACCGTTCACATCACTCAGCTTGTCTCCCTGTTACAACCACTCAGACTTGAGGACTCTGATGAGTCGCCAAATGATGACCCCAGTCTGTGCTAGCCACCAGGAAATGTCACAAAATCAACCGTTTAAAATATTGCCACTTTGGTAACAAGTAGAATTGCATACATTGAAAGCACTGGATCACCATGGTCCCACCTCAGAGTACATTTCTATTAATAAAATAGATTGAGGGATATACCTGTGTGTTTCCTATGACCAGACATAAGATGGCGCTGACCTCTTTTTCGCTATCAACCGAGTCCATGCGATGCACATGATCTGTGTGCTTGGCAATGCTGTGGAATGACCTCAGGGAATGACCCTTCTGAAAACAGCAAATAGAAGAGAGTCCGGTTTAAGTACAGGGTCGATCTGATTCTGCCATTCCAGCCCCAGAAAGCCCCCTCTTCTGGGAGCCCAGGAGAAGGGCTTTTCTGTGTTGGCTGCTCCGTCTGTAAGGGGAATGCCATTCTCCCAGCCTGGGCAGATGGTGGGAGACATCCCTGACCAGGCACTGCACCACCTCCCTGTAACTGGTGCGTCCCAAGTTGGGCGCAGGGAGTTCCAGGTCATCCAGGAAAAACCCCGTAAGCACTGGCTTAGTCTCCCAATTTTGTTTGACAGGGATGTGCTCATTCCTCCGTGGGAAAGCGCGCTATTCTGAGCTGCCCTAACAGCACTGAGAGGGTAGGATGTCAGCATGAACGCGGTCTGTTCGGAAGGCCTGAAGCTAATGGCTGTGCTTTTGTTCCAGTTCCTGTTCCTCTCGGAGGTCCTGCAGTGGAGGGCACAGACCACCCCCGACCACGTCCTGTACACGCTGCTCAACTGTAGGGTGAGGACCACTGCACGCGAATCTCATGGTCGCCCTCGGGCAGCTTTCTCTTCTTTCCTCTCTGTTCCTTTCACTTCAGTGTCATGTGACATCCTTCCCATTTATTTGTTGCCTTTTCACATGATTTTAGCAATTCTTTTGGCGATATTTCCCCCAAAACACGGGGGACAGTTCAGACCTATGAGATATTTTTGTCTTTACTTTTATCAGAAAACTACTTTTTTGTAAATAGGAAGTGAGGCTTTCGTTATAGAGTTTCTTACGAATGAAAATCATCTCTGTTTTACAAGCGTGATGAAGGTTTGTGTTGACGCTTCACGCTGGAAAAGCAAGTTCATCCAGTGTCATTCCACAGTGGAGCTTAAGGGTGAGACCTTAAATATGCACACAAGTAGTATTAACAATAAACATCAAATGCAAAAGTCTTAACATGCTTAACTTTTCTTTTGCTGTGGAAATAAAGCCTGACAAGTAGATTTTAACCTTAGGTCTTCCCGACAAGTGTGGGTATGTGCGACTGTAGGAAGTTGTGACTATTTAGAGTTGTAAAATATCAAAATCTTACTGTGCAAAGCCGCCTCTTACCATTTACAGCAATCGATTAGAGATGAGTGAAAGGCAGTGCCAAGCACATAACTGGCAGTACGGAGGGGACCTGTTCCCTGCACCCACACTCTCCTGTGCTCCCAGGTGCATGGTGGTAGGAGGTGTTGCATCTGGGCTCCTGAGGATCTGAGCAGTTGCCTGAGCCCCTGAAACATGCCTACCCTGCTTTTCTCCTCTTTCCTCCATTAGCTCCTTTCTCAGCCCCTAAATACAGAAAAGACTCCGCTTTCCCCTGCCTTCCCAACACCGCTGCCTTGCGGGTGGTCCTCAGCTCTGCAATGCAATCCTGATTTCCCTGTAATCTATTCTTCTGACTTTCCCTGCCCTCCGCGTATTTGTCTTGGAGACTGTTCTTCCTCTGTGGTCTCTCAGTGGCCCTGCAGAGATTTCCAGTGTCCCCTCCAGAGTGATGACCCAGAGAGACGATGGTCTTCTGCCCCCAGGAGGGACATCTGCTCAAGTCCTCAGGCCCTTTGCTTAGCCTCCCAGGTGCTGCTGTGGTGCTGGTGTGGTCGATATGATGTGGTGTCATCTATAGACAAGCCACCAGAGAGCAAGAGGCAGGTCCATCACCCCCAACCCTCCCCAGCGCAGTCCCCCCACATTCTCTCCTCCTTGCAGTAGGGTTGAGAAGGGAGGGTGAGGATCTGTGCCTGGATGCCCTGGAGCCATAAGCAGGCAGCCGGAGGAGTAGGAGACCAGCCCTGCCACACACACAGGCTCAGAGGTCATGCAGGTGTGTTCACAGAGGACCTGTCCCAACAGGGGAGGAAGACAGAGCGCTGTTCTAACCACACCCAACTGCGGGAGTGCCCGCGTGAGAGCAGAGCCCTCAGGTGGTCCCCTGGCGTGATGCCTGGACCCCGGGTCCTTCTGAGCAGCTCTGGCCTGGGTGATGTGTATTCCCATCCCTGACCCTGTGGCCACGGCCATCTGCTGTAGCTAGACGCTGGATTGTTGGGGGAAAACGAGTCACCGGAAATGACTCCCGCTTCGTTAGAGACGACAGGAAATTGGATAGGCAAGGGGGAGGTCAGAGCCCGTGAGTGGATCCACTTTGGGTCAGCATGGAGAAGGGTGCTTCGCGCGACTGGTTTTCCTTTGCACACAGCTCTGGATGTGCAGGTGGCTGCGTCCGGAGCCAGTTGATGGGTGGGGTGGGTGGGGCCCGCCCCCTCCCCCCCCCCCTCCCCCTCCCTCCCCACCCAGAACGTACAAGGGCTCGGCGGGGGCTGAGGATCGGAGTTGCCATCTTCTTGGTTGTTATTCATAGTTTCTGCTTCAAGCACCCTCCTAGGTCAGCGCTATCCCCTACAAGGGTAGCGCGAGCCACACACATAATTGTATGTTTTCTAAAAGCAGTATTTTTAAAAGACAGAAACTGGTGAAATTCATGCTAGTAATGTTTAGCTGACCTCCATAGATCCAAAATATTGTCACTCCGGCATGTGGCCCCCCCGCATTTTCCTGCTGGCCTCCGTCCTGCAAGGGGCATGCTGTTGGTTGTCTTTGGCGACTTGATAAGGCTTGAGTGAGAGCAGTTTCCCATTTGGTGCAGACGGGATTCGCGCGTATGCCAGTGCGGTCGGTGGGGTAGGAGTTCTGTCAGACGTACAGTAGGAAGTGGGGCTCTAATTCATTGCAGGTCATGGAAAGCTACGAGTTGGAACTTGTTTCCATACAAAAGTTCCTAAATAACAAAAGTGTTATTTTTTTTTAACAGAAACATCAGCCAAGTTTTTTAACCTTTTTTTTTTTTTACTTGTAGCAACTTCTTTAGAATTGTTTTTCATTTCTTTAAAGATTTTATTTATTTGACAGAGAGAGACACAGCAAGAGAGGGAACACAAGCAGGGGGAGTGGGAGAGGGAGAAGCAGGCTTCCCGCGGAGCAGGGAGCCCGATGCGGGGCTCGATCCCAGGACCCTGGGATCATGACCTGAGCCGAAGGCAGATGCTTAACAACTGAGCCACCCAGGCGCCCCTAGAATTTTAAAATATAAATCTTATTTGGCTTTTTCTTAATTCCTAGTGTTTTTTCATTTATTATTTAATTTCATGTCAAACTTCAAAATGGTGCCCAAATTCACAGTCCTTGGCCCTGAAATTTGTTGACTCAGGACAGGGGTTGGTCCTGTCATGATTCCACCCAAAACTTCCTTTAGAAGTCAGCCCTGATTTCTCTGGTGAGGTGGTTTATACTAGTCTCTCTTCTCTTTATGGAAACCTCATCGTTTCCTGTGGATGTCGATGGGGGGGCCAGGCAGTCGTTGGCCAAGGATCACAGGCTGCCATTTTGTGGGATGCGCATCTGTGGCCCCTCATTGTTCAGAGCCCCCACCAGTGGTGTTTCTCTAGAGCAGGAGGTTGTGCAGGAGTTCCCACAGGGGAGTCTGGGGCCAGGCATGGCTGCCGGTAGACCGGCGCTCCCCGTCCCAGCACAGCCCCTCCAGGTGGCTCGGGGACAGCTTCGGTGTCCAGGCACCCGGTCGCTGACTCCAGAACCGGATGAGCCCTCAAGGCCTGCTGTGCAGCGGAGGCTTTCCTGCTAAAAAGCCTCGAGCGGCATTGTGAACCATTTCAGAGGTCACTAAAGATAAAGGGCAGCGTACCAATTACATTTCACCTTTTCTAAAGTGTATCAGTGGGAATTTCACACCCCAGGGCCAACACATCTTTTCAGACACACTCATGCCTGCTGGTTCTGAGCTGACGGAGAAGCTGGTCATTGATGGGGGATGGGTATCGGATCTCCCGAAACTGGAGGGAAGGTCAGATCCAGAAGTGGAACCGCCCAGAGCAGGAGCGCTTGCCGGCTGAGATAAGACAGGTGCACCAGCGGCCGGAGGGCAGTGACAGAACAGCAGGGTCTAGCTCCTCAGGGACATAAGGGTGAGCCCCTTCTACCAGCACTGTCCACTGGCGCACCACCACCCGCCTGTCCCTGTCTGACGGTCAGGAGGGGGTGCTGGCTGTCCCCCAGGATGGGAGGGGTGGGGTGGTCCCCACCAGCACAGGGAGGGAGCTGGTCCTGGGCCCCCCCATCAGCTGTGCCCATCTTCACTTTGAACTTCTCAAAGGACATTTGGGTCAAGGAGTGCGTTCATTTTGGTTCCGGCGAACAGGTGTGGTCCCCAGGAGTGGACGCTCAGGGAGTGTCCAGTGTTGGAGGCCCTGGGCTCCAGTCTCCTGGGTCTCTGTTTACCCAGCTTTGCTGCACTCTGCCGTGGCTCTTCTACTGCCTCATATTTTAACCATCCTCAGAAGAGAGACAGTGAAGGGAGATGTGTGTGACAAGAGGATTCACTTCAGAGAAGCGTAAGCGGACCCTGTGCCCTGTAGGAGAGGCCAGTCCTGGTTGGTGGGAAAGGGCCGGAGCCTGCGGGCAGCCCCCTGCGGCCCCGGGCGCTGCTCATACATCGGGGAGGGGAGTGTGTTGTTTCCTGGAGCTCGACACAATAGTCCGTTAGCTCGTGGATGATTTTGGCAAACACGGAGCGCTGGTGATTGTGTCCTGATGGTAAAAGGTCCCACCCCCCACCCAGAGCAGGTGTTTCTAACACACGGGCCATGTTAACAGGAATTCTACCGTGTCCCCAGGATCTCCCATCACCAGAGCTCCACTGCCCATCTGTAAGGGACCCCAAGGTCTGGTCGCTTCTGTCCGCTCAGCGTTACCCTCCTTCCACACGAGTGTGCTCACCGCTCTTCCCTTGAGACTTGATTCTCCACCCTTGACGTTTGCATCCAGTCCCCGAAAATCACGGTGTCTCGCTGTTCTTCCTGCTGCCGCTGGACCGCTGGCTCGCTCTGCCAGAGCCAACGGCGTGGTCACGATGCCGGGGCCATGTTCAGTACGTGGACGCTGTGGGCCGCCGTGCCCGTGACTGCAGGAAGGCCCTTCACCCTGAGAATCACTTTAAAATAGGGTTTGATCGTGAACAGCAATGTTTTTTTTTTTTCATTTTCTTCAACTCTTGATTTTGAAATAACTGTAGATCCTCAGGAAGTTACAATAGTGCCTTTGAGGTATTTTTTTTATCTAAATATGTTTTCCATTTGTTTCTTCATGTTTAGAAAGTCTACATAAAATGAATATGACAGTTCATTTTTCCCTTTACTGTTTGTTTGTTTGTTTTTACTGTAGCTTTGTTCTGTTTGTTTTTAGACCTCTTTGACTTCTGATGTGGTGTTTCTTAAAAATATTTTCAATTTGTGTAATTTTCCTGTTCGTTCCGCACTGAGTCTTACTGCCCTTGGCGATTACACTGAAGTCCCAGAATTACCAGGTTGACTTTTTTTGTAAGTTGAGCTATTTTTTAGGTCAAGTAATTATTTTTTTTTAAAGATTTTATTTGAGAGAGAGAGAGCATGTGAGTGGGGGGAGGGGCAGAGGGAGAGAGAATCTCAGGCAGACTCCATGCCTGGCGTGGGGCTCAACCCCACAACCCTGAGATCATGACTTGAGCCAAAATCAAGAGTCAGACACTTCACCAACTTAGTCACCCACGTGCCCCAAGTAATTATTTTTTAGAATATTTCTTGTTGGAGCACCTGGGTGGCTCAGTCGGTGAAGCATCTGCCTTCGGCTCAGGTCATGATCTCAGGGTCCTGGGATCGAGTCCAACATGGGGCTCCCTGCTCAGTGAAGAGTTGGTGTCTCCCTCTGCCGCTCCCCCTGCTTGTGTTTTCTCTCTCTGTCTCTGACAAATAAAGTCTTTTAAAAAATAAAATATTTCTTGTTAACACAGTGGATCTAGATGCCTCTTCGGTGCTGCCCTTCTTGGCCAGTGGGGGGAGAGGGGGGTGGCCAGTGTGCTAAAACTGACAGGTGTGCAGATGTACTAACATCCACATAAGTGCATTTCCAATAAGGGAACTGGCTGGTACCTGCAGGCGTCTCGATAAAGCTGTTCTGTTCAAAAACATCTCACCCACTTGTCCTTGCAATTCCCAGGGTACGATAGCGAGCTCGCTAACGTGCGTGCAGCTGCATAAACGTGCCGAGAAGATCGCCGTGATGCTCATGGAGAGAGGACACCTGCAGGACGGGGACCACGTGGCTCTCGTCTACCCGCCAGGTGAAGGACGGGGCCAGCTCCAGAGCTGGCGGGACGGGCACCGGCTGACCACTGGCCCTGCATTCTGTGTTGCTCGCTGCAGCTGCTTACAGCCTCTTGTGGGGACGGTGGTGTGTGCTGTGTAACTCGAGGGCATAAATAAGACGAAATTTCGCAGACATCTGTATCTGTTTCTTTACGTATTGAGGTAGCTCATCAAATCGATAGTCGTTAAACCCTTCACTAAACTGATAATCGTAGAGTTGAGTAATTGTGTAGAGAAGTGACAGAAATTAAACTTGTGGGCTGCTTTGGCACCTCGTACTTGAAGGAACAGGCCAACAGGAAGTTACGGCCGAAGCCTAACAAAGCTCACGGGCGGAGGACGATCGGCAGCGGTCTCATGCCCAGGCTAGAACCTCTGCTGATGGGCATTGACTGTGTCGACTGAGAACTTTGCTCCTCTCCCATCTAGGAATAGACCTCATCGCGGCGTTTTACGGCTGCCTGTATGCGGGCTGTGTGCCAATAACCGTCCGCCCTCCACACCCACAGAACATCGCAACGACGCTGCCGACCGTGAAGATGATCGTGGAGGTAACCCTGCCTGGGAGTGCCAGGGCTCCTAGATCCCAGGGCCCAGGCCAGGACTGGCTCTGGGCCGGTGGGGCAGGTGCGGCCTCTAGCCTCCAGTTCTGGAAGTAGGGTTTCAGCTCCTATGTGGGCTGGGGATGGCATTGTGGGTGCATGGGGATGGAGGAGCCCTGGAGAAAGTAGCTCCTCGCCCACGGCACCTGGACAGACAGCGGGAGCTTCTGCACCAGACTGATGAAAAAGTCATGTAATGTTTTTAGCATTTATTTATTTAAATAATCTCTACACCCAATGTGGGGCTCAAACTCATGACCCCAAGATCAAGAGTCACACGCTCCTCTCACTGAGCCGGCCAGGTGCCCCAAAAGTCTTATTTTTTTTTTTAATTTCTTTGCTCAAGGTTTAGAAATGTCCCATTCCTTTTTGCAAGCACAGATTTATTTTAATCGTTCTTATGCTTGGGGAAGTTTAGAAGGATTAGGAGAAGTTTTTCCCCTTGGAGGAGGGACAGCTTAGTCTGGGGACAGCACATGCAAATTCTTTCAGTGGTGATGTTGGAAGACGGCTGAGGCCATTACTCCCTTTAGGAGGTAGTGATCGTGTAAGTGGGTACACAGGGCGGCTTTTATAGGACAGAGCTAACTGTGAGCGCGGTGGTTGGGGTGCTCCATTCTGAGCATGTGTGTCATGGGTGTCCCTTAGCTCCAGAAATGCCAGGGACCACAGTGTCTGTGAGCTGTGTGTGCTGTGGTCAGTTCCTGGCTCTGTCCTGCCTCCGGCGGCCAACACTGGCTCCGCGGGCTGTGAGGGCCCATGGCCTCGGGGTGCGTAGTGAGCGGCATGTTCTCTGACCGGCAGGTGAGTCGCTCTGCCTGCTTGATGACAACACAGCTCATCTGTAAGTTGTTACGGTCCAGGGAGGCAGCTGCGGCCGTAGACGTCAGGGCATGGCCCCCCATCCTGGACACAGGTCAGTCCTCGAACCCGCCAGAGACGTTCTTGTGTGCCTCTGCTTTCCCACTGGGTCAGGTACGCTAACGGCTTTATTTTGCTACAGATGATTTGCCAAAGAAGCGGCCCGCCCAGATCTACAAACCTTCCAACCCAGACATGCTAGCTTATCTCGACTTCAGCGTGTCCACGACCGGGATGCTTGCTGGAGTGAAGGTGAGAAACATGGTCTGCACGGTGTGTGGTTACGAGCCACGTGGGGCTGTCCCTTGACATTCTTCTGTAGAGCGGGACTCTAGCAGGCACTTGAAGGGGCACGTGGGAGGGCTGCGTCCCTGCCCTTCCTGAGACTCTAAGATGCGTGACCATTTCCATGGTGACCTAGGCTGGCCGATTCTTTCCACACAGTCCAACTGTTTTTTTGTATGTAAACACAGCCTCATTAGCCCCTAGTAAAGAGTTGCATGTCTTTCTTCCTTGCTGGTTCTCAAATCCCAGTGCTCTGTTATAAAACTCGGTGCACTGGGGTTTCTTCCCTTTTTAGCTTGGGTTCCATCCTGGCTGGCTGACCACTGACCCTTGTTTCTGCCAAAGAATGGAGCTGCAGTTGACCCTTGAACAACTTGGGGGGGGCGGTTAGGAGCAACCCCACCCCTGTGCAGGCGAAAATCTGCATATGACTTTTGAGTCCCCCAAAACTTAGCTACTCACAGCCTCCTGGAAATCTTACCAGTGACATAGACGGTCCATTAACACCTATTTTGTGTGTTCTGTGTATTACATACTGTATTCTCACAGTAAAGTAAGCTGGAGAAAAGAAAATCCTGTTGAGAAAGTCACGAGGGAGAGAAGAAACATTTACAGTCCTGCCCTATAAAAAACCAGTGTACAAGGGGGCTGGCGCCCACGATCCTGTGTCGTTCAGGGGTGCGCCATGCTGTGTGCTTCAGCTCGTGAGGACCCTCAGGGCTCGGGCATTGTCCCTGTCAAGGGACTGCTACATCCTCTGTAGCCTCAAGAAGCCCTTGGCCCGCCTTCGGGATCTGACCCCTCTGTTTATGTCATTTACCTCAGTTCTCTTTCTCTACTTTTTTTTTTTCAATTTTTTTAATTGTTAAATACACTTAACATAAATTCACCTTAATAACCGACCTAAGTATACGGTTCAGGAGCATTAAAAACACGCACACTGTTGTGGAGCCATCCCTACCATCCACCCCCATAACTCACCGCGTCTTGTGAAACTGAAACTCACTACCTATTAATCAAGGGCCCCCATCCCCTCCACCAGCACCCACTATCTCCCTTCTGTCTCTGGGATTTTGACAATTCTGGGGACCCCATAGAGATGGAGTCCTGCAGTGCTGTCCTTTTGTAATTGGCTCATTAAACGTACCGTACTGTCCCGGGGTTCATCCATGTTGCTGAGGGGCTCAGAATTCCTTTTTAAGGCTAAGTTAACATTCCATTGACGTTTGGCCTTTGCATTCATCTGTCAGCGAACAGTAGGGCTGCTTCCAAGGGTTAGCTCTTGTAAGCAATGCAGCTGTGAACAGAGATGTGCAAGCCTCTCTTAACACAGTGCTTTCACATCTTCTGGGTATGTGCCAAGAAGTGGAATTTGGGGTCGTAATGGCCGTTCCATTTTAATCCCGAGAGGGAATCGCCATGCTGTTTTCCATGGTTGTGCACATTTCATCTGCCCCTCATCCTTGTCAACTCTCAGAGTTGTCTAGTTTTTTTGTTGTTGTTAATAGTAGCCATTCTAATGAGTGTGCAGTGGTATCTCATTGTGGTTTTTTGATTTGCACTTTCCTAATGATTAGTGATGTTAAGCATTTTTTCATGCAATTAATGGCCATTTGTACATCTTCTTTGGAGAAATATCTATCCAAGTCCTTTGAATCAAGTTGCTTGTTTTTGTTGTTGTTGTTGTTGTTGTTGTTGAGTCTTACAAATTCTCTGCATATTCTGGATATTAAACCCTGAATTTTCTCCTGTTCTGTGGATTGCCTTCTTACTCTGTGGATAGTGTCCTTTGATGCACAAAATTTTTAAATTTTCATACAGTCCAATTTTGTCCTTTTTTTTTTTTGGCCTGTGCCTTTGGTCACATCCAAGAAATCATTGCCTAACTACGGTGTCATAAAGCTTTATATTGTGTTTTCTTCCAAGAATTGTATTATCTTAGGTCTTACATTTCTGTCTTTGACCCAATTGTTAATTTTTCTCTGTGGTTTTAGGTAAAGGTCCAACCTCATTCTTTTGCATGCAGAGACCCAATTTTCTCAGCACCATTTGTTGAGAAGACTGTCTTTTCCCTCATTGAATGGTCTTGGCACCCTTGTCAAAAATCAGTTGGCCATAAATGCAAGGATTTTTTTTTGTTCCAGGCTCTGTATTTTCTTCTATTAATCTATGCATCTGTTTTTATGCCAGTACTGCACTGTTTTGACTACTGTATATTTGTAGTAAATCAGGAAGTGTGAGTCCTCTATTTCTTTTCAAGATTGTTTTGGCTTTTCAGATTTTCTTGAGATTCTGTTTGAAGTTTTTGATGCATTTTCTACTTCTACAAAAAATACCATTGAAATTTTTTTATTTAAATTCAATTAGCCAATATATAGTACATCATTAGTTTTTAGTATAATGTTCAATGATTCATTAGTTGCTAATAACACCCAGAGACTGCATTGAGTCTGTATTAGGGTAGTATTGATGTCTATGAATATGGTATATGTTCCTATTTATGTCTTCAATTTCTTTGGCAATATTTTGTAGTTTTCATTGTACAAGTCTTCCTGATTCCTAAGCATTTTATGCTTTGATGCTATTATAAATAGACTTGTTTTAATTTCCTCTTCAGATTTTTCATTTAATGTATAGAAATGCAAGTGATTTTTGCTTGCTGCCTTCTTATCCTGCTACTTTGCTGAATTTATGATTTTTAATAATTTTTGTGTGAAATAGTGTTTTCTATATATACGTTCATTTTATCTGTGAACAGAGATTATTTTACTTCTATCTTTCCAATCTGTATGCTTTGTATTTATTTTTCTTACCTAATTGCTTGGGCTAGAACTTCTAGTACTATGTTGACTAGAAAGGGTGCCTTGTTCCTGATTGTAGAGGTAAAGCTTTGAGTTTTTCATGACTGAGTATGACGTTCTCTGTGTTCTTCATATATGGCTTTTATTATGTTGAGGCCCTTTTTTTCTATTCCTAGTCTATTGAGTGTTTTTATTATAAAAGGTTGTTGAATTTTATCAGATGCTTTTTTTTTTTTTTTACATCAATTGAGATGTCATACGGGTTTTTTCCCTTCATTCTTTTAATGTGATATATTGATTGATTTTTTAAAAGATTTTATTTTTAAGTAATCTTTACACCCAATATGGGGCTCAAACTCACAACCCTGAGACCAGGAGTCATATGCTTCTCCAACTGAGCCAGCCAGGTGCCCCTACTGATTGATTTTTCATATGTAGAGCCAACATTGCCTTCCAGGAATAAATCCCACTGACATATAAGCCTTTTAATATGCTACCAAATTGGGTTAGTACTTTGTTGAGGATTTTTGCATCAGTGTTCAGCAGGGATATTTGTCTGTAGACCTCTGTTTTTATAGTGTCTTTGGCTTTGGTATCAGGGTTATGCTGACCTCAAAGAATGAGTTAAGAAGTGTTCCTTTCTTTTCAGTTTTTTGGAAAAGTTTGAGAAGGACTGGTATTGGTTCTTTTTAAAAAAAAAAAATTTATTTATTTTAGAGAGAGCGTATGTGTGCATATTGGGGGGAAGGGCAAAGGAAGAGGGAGAAAGAGAATCCCAAGCAGTCTCCCCACTGAGGATGGAGCCTGACTCAGGGCTCGATCTCAGAACCCTGAGATCATGACCTGAGCTGAAATCAAGAGTCAGATGCTCAACCGTCTGAGCCACCCAGGTGCCCTGGTATTAGTTCATCTTTAAATGTTTGGTTCATTTTAGCAGTGAAGTCATCAGGTGTAGGGCTTTTCTTTGTTGGGAAATCTTCTTTACTGATTTGATCTTACTGTTTGTAAGTTTATTCAGACTTTTTATTCTTCGTGATTTAGTCTTTGTAAGTTTTGTGTTCCTTCTTGATAATTTGTGTTTCAGTTTCCATGAAATGTAATTTCTCCATTTCATATAGGTTGTGCAGTGTGTTGGTGTACAGTTGTTCATAGTACTCTCATAATTAATTTTATTTCTGTAGAATCTATAGTAAATGTCCCAACTTTCATTTCAGATTTTAGTAATTTGAGTGTTCCTTCCTTTTTTCTTAGTCCATCTAGCTAAAGGTTTGTGTGTTTTGTTGATTATTTCAAAGAACCAACTTTTGCTTTCATTGATTACTACTTCTCCACTCTCTATTTGCTTACCTTCGTTCTAATCTTTATTTCCTTCCTGTTGCTAGCTTTGGGTTTCATCTGTTCTTTTGTCTCTCATTCCTTAAGTTGTGAAGTTAGGTTGTTGACATGAGATCTGTCTTGTTTTTAACCTGTTTATATAAATTTCTGCATTAACATTGATTTTGCTGTGTCCTGTAAGCTTTGGTATGTTGTATTTTTATTTGCATTTGTGTCTAAGTATTTTATGATTTTCCTTGTGGTTATTTAAGAGTACATTTTTTTTAATTGTGGGTTTTCCAGTTTTCCTTCTGTTTGGGTTTTCCAGTTTTCCTTCTGTTACTAATTCCTAATTTCATCCTGTTGTGGTTGGAGAAGATACCGCATATGGTATCTATCTTTTTAAATCTATTGAGACTTAATTTGCGGCCTAAAATATGGTCTATCCTGGAATATGACCCAAGTGCTCTTGAGAAGAGTGTGTATTCCATTGTGGTTGAGTGTTCTCCCTGTCCCTCAGATCTCTTTGGTTTATTGGGTTCAGTCTCCTATTTTCTTTTTTTTTTTTAAGATTTTTATTTATTTATTTGACAGAGAGACACAGCGAGAGAGGGAACACAAGCAGGGGGAGTGGGAGAGGGAGAAGCAGGCCTCCCACGGAGCAGGGAGCCCGATGCCAGGCTCGATCCCAGGACCCTGGGATCATGACCTGAGCCGAAGGCAGACGCTTAATGACTGCACCACTCAGGCACCCCTCTTTTTTTTTTTTTTTTAACGTGTCTTCTTTTTGTTGTTCTAACTATTATCGAGAGTAGGGTATTGAAGTCTCTGTCACTGAAGAAACGTCAATTTCTCCTTTTAGTTTTGTCCATTTTTGATTCATCTGTTTTGACTGTTGTCGGGTGTGTAGTTGTTTATAATTGTTAAATCTTCTTGCTGCACCGAACCCTTTGTTAATAGGTAATGCCCCTCTCTGTCTCTTACAACCTTTCTGGAAGTCTGTATGTCTGATATTAGTTTAACTACTTCTGCTCTCTTTTGGTTACTGTTTGCATGGAATGTCTTTATCCATTCTTTCTCTTTCAAATTACTTGTGTCTTTTGATCGAAAATGAATCTCTTGGGGGTGCCTGGGTGGCACAGTTGGCTGGGGATCCAACTCTGTTTTGACTGGGGTCGTGGTCTCAGGGTCATGAGATCAAGCCCCGCATCAGGCTCCACACAGAACACAAAGTCGGCTTGGAGTTTCTGTCTCCCTCTCCCCTTGCCCCCCACCTCTGCATGCTTGCTCTCTCTTGCTCTCTCACTCTCTCTCTCAAATAAATAAATCTTTTTAAAAAATAAATAAAAAATAGATAAAATGAGTCTCTTGTAGGCACCATGTGGTATTTTATGTATTTTATTCACTCTGCCAATTTCTGTCTTTGGAGATTTAATCTGTTTACATTACACTAATTACTGGTAAGAAGGGACTTCTGTCATCTTGCTCATTATTTTCTATATGTCTTACAACCTTTCTGTTACTCATTTCCTGCATTACTATCTTGTTTTGTGCTTAGTTGACTTTTTGTACTGAAACATTCAATTTCCTTTCATATATATTCTGCAGGTTTTGTCTTTGAGGTGACCATGGGGATTGGGTTGGACAGCCTACAGTTGTAATTCTCCAGTTTGGATTATCCCTACTTAATTTCAGGGACATCAAAAACTGCTCCATCTCTACCTCTCTCAGTTGCTGATTCACAAAGTTATATCTTTATACACTGTGGGGCCCAAAATATGTAGTAATAATTCTTTTAAATGCATTGGTCTCTTAAGTTATGTAGGGAAAAAAAGTGGAATTTAAACCCAAAGTTACGGTAACAGTTTTTCGACTGATAATTGTTTTGTTTTACTGTATTATTCTCTTAAATCACGTAAAAAATGAAGGGTAGAGTTATAAAGTATTGCTGTGATTATACTAGCTTTTTCAAGACTTATTTATTTTAGAAGTGGGGGGAGAGAGAGCAAGTGAGGGAAGGGGCAGAGGGAGAGAATCTCAGGCTGACTCCCTGCTCAGCGTGGAGCCCAACACAGGGCTCAGTCTTACGACCCTGAGATCATGACCTGAGCTGAAATCAGGAGTCAGAGGCTTACCCAGCTGAGCTACCCAAGTGCCCCAGGATTACACTAGCTTTTATAATTGCCTTGTATTTACCTTTACTGAGATCTCAATTTATTCAGTGACTTCAAGTTGCATCTGGTGTCTTTCTGTTTCAACCTATAGGACTCCCTTGAGCCTTTCATGGCAGATCTAAATGTCAGGAGTGCCCACAACTTTTTCTTCAATGGGAATGTCTTAATTTTTCCAAAATTAATTGCCATTGCCCAAGCCTTCCTCTGGAAGTTAAAAACCTTAACAAACTCCAGAGCTCCAAATAGTTGCATCATTTTCTGCCCACATAATTGTTGTCTGGTTGCTATGGAGACCGTCTTCCCAGAATCCTCTCCTTTGCTTTTCAGTAGAATCTGATCCACCAAATAAAGTGGAATATAAAATAAAATAATTCTTCAAAAGCCTTTTGAAGACTTACTTGTTTGAGAGAGAGAGAGAGAGCATGCATCAGCAGGGAGGGGGGAGAGACAATCTCAAGGAGGCTCCACACTGAGCAGAGCTCAGCCTGGGGCTTGATCTCATGACCCTGAGATCATGACCTGAGCCGAAATCAAGAGTCTGTCACTTAACCGACTGTGCCACCCAGGTGCCCCTTCAAAAGCCTTTTGGAGTACAGATTTCTTTTCAGACCAGGATAACTGACTTGCCACAGTGCTGAAGGTGGCCTTGAGTCGCCTCTGGTCATAGCTGAAGGGAAACACACACTTGGATCCTTCCGTTTTCTACAGAGGTGGAGGCTATAATGTGACATCTTGATTCGATAAAGATACTTCTGCTTGAAACAGAGATAAAGCGATCTATGCTATTACTTCATGGTGATTCCACTTAATATAAGTATAAACCCTAGGAATCCCAGAGAGAGGAGTAACTAGACTTTCTCTCAAACTTATGAAAGCTTTCTTTTTTAAAGATTTATTTATTTTAGAGAGCGAAAGAGTGCATGCAAGGCGGGGGGGAAGGGTAGAGGGAGAGAAAGAATCTCAAGCAGACTCTGTGCTGAGCCTGGGTCCCTACGTGGGGCTCGATCTCATGACCCTGAGATCACAGCCTGACCCGAAACCAAGAGTCAGCTGCTTAACCGACTGAGCCACCCACGCGCCCCTCAAATTTATGGAAGTTTTTATTAAACTTCTGACATTTAATTTGTTTGACGAGTACCTGAGATGAAACCTACTGTGATGTCATTTAATGAAAACCCATATGCCTTAAGTACTGAGAGGAACAAACTGAGCTGAAATCATCTGGTTTATAGTCTGTCCTGATGGAAATTCCTTCTACCTCTTTGCTTGCACTTGTCACCATGTTTTTTGGAAATGTTAATACACTTTCAGCTTTTGGACAAAAATGTCATTAAGCCTTCAGTGAAATACCAAAAGTTGAGAGAAAGAAGTTTACCCAGTAAACCGTTTTTCTCCATAATGGGCACTGTATAATGTCTGATTTAGTGTAAGACCCATGAGTATGTGTTTTATGTTCAATTTAAGTTTTATAATACTAACTCTTCAAAAGTGTAATTTGAACTCTGACAGTTCCTGGTAGCTCCTGGATACACATTTGTTCGATGTCCACGAGGACGTCATGTGGGGGGACCCATACAGCATCTGCTGTTTCCTTCAGGTCAGTTGCCCTCTGGGCCTCTACACAGGATGTTTTAGAACCGTGGTGGCTCTCCCTTCCACCGAGGGTGCTCACTCTCAGGTGGGGTGTGCCGCTGATGTTTGCCCAAACCATGGACACTTAGTTCATCAGCCAAAGTCATACTGCACTCGAAAGTAACCCTTCCCAAGAGAAGTCCTAAGATGCACCCTAAAAATAAATACAGGTGCCCTCATCCCTGAGTCCTCCAGCTGACGTCTGCTCTCAGTGTCTCTTTCAGAGTAGAGCATGAGAGCTTGTTGTTTGGGGCTTATGGAAAACTAATTCCTTATCCAGATATAAGTCTGTCTTCATAAGAATTGGGCATTTTTCTTCCAACTTGGGCTATGGGTCTGTGATGTTGATAGGGTCCAAGATTGCTGTGAGCTTGGACATGAGATGTTCAGCTTTCCTGGTTGCTTTTTTCTTAATCTGTCTCTGTTCTTGTCACTTTGATGAGATCTGTTCATGCTTACTCGCCCTCAAGACCCAGAGCCCTCTATGAGCCCCAGGGCGATGGGAGAACCCATTCTCTGCTCACCATATATGTTGTCAAAATGCTCACGGGCCCCGCAGTTAACAGAGTTCTCTCTCAATTTCCCACTGGCTCACAAGCTCCTGGGGTTTGAGGCTGTGTTTTATTCTTTTTTATTTCCAGAGCACCTAATACAAAGCCTGATACATAGCATGTCCTCAATTAATATAATGAATATTTGCTGAGCTGAGCTGAAGAACTCTGCTCTTGCTCCAAACAGTACCTGCACAAAGCTAGGGGTTCAGGAAGGGTTCATTTTAGTGAGAATGTTGGTAATTTAGGATTTTACTAACTCCCCATCCAGCAGGTAGGAGGTTGAAGGAATGTTTCATAAATCCAGCATTGTTTCTTCTTTAAGCAAATATTGTGGCTTTAACAGCAAGCTAAAAGGAACCACTTGTGTGTTAGATTCTGGGGTAAGTCTGTATTACCTTTTGTGAATTCCGTGAAGTACCCACAGTGAAACCTGCCAGCCAGAGCGTCTAACAGTGCTCCCACGTTCACGACACAAGTGTCCCCCACTCCCGGCTTCTCTCCTCTGTTGCTGGGGTGGCTAACGGTGCTTTTCCCAAACATTTGGCGGGGTTTGCCTGCGTGTGAGGGTGCTCGCTCCCGCCCCTCCCACAGTTCAGCTCTAGGGGACATCGGCTTCAGGTGCACTGAAGACATGTTTAAAACCATGAACTCGGAAAAGTTTTCCTTCCCCTCTCAGGTTGGCTTGGCTAGAGAGCTTCTGTGAGAAAACTGATTTTTATTAGACACGTTTTACAGTATTTTACAGTCACTCACGTTAGACTCTGGCTGTGGGCGCCCCCCTTCTGTCACCTTGGTCGTGCAGGGAGCGGGGTTGCTGGGGCACGTGACTGTCAGCCAGCCGCCTTCTCTGAGCCTGGTTTCCTGATCACTGACACGGGATGTCCGTCCACCGTGCCCCACTGGCCCTATCGCGTGACAGGCACGTGGAGGTCAGATGCAGTCCCGACCCGGCGAGGGGCCCCGAGCCCTGGGGGGTCCTCACCTTCTTCACAGTGCGGTGGCATTGCAGGACATGGTTACTTCAGCTGCGGGAACGTGCTGCGTGTGGTTTAGTCGTTGAAAATGGGAGCACTGACAGGAACCGTAGCCCAGTTGCCCGCTTCCTGCAGTCCCTTTGGGGTGCCGGAGGCCAGGCTGTGTGGCCTGAGGGTGGCCTTGCTGTCTTACAGATGTCTCATGCAGCCACCAGTGCCTTCTGCCGTTCCATTAAGCTGCAGTGTGAGCTCTACCCCTCTCGAGAAGTGGCCATCTGCTTGGACCCTTACTGTGGACTTGGGTTTGTCCTGTGGTGCCTCTGTAGGTGAGTATCCTCTTGAACATCTTTGCAATGATGACCAAATCAGTCATGCACCCCCTTTCTAGACCATTTGCAGAGGGGATGCCAGTTTCTGGCGGGGGGCGGGGGTTGCCACCTCCCGAGGGGCTGGCCGCGGCGCAGTCACAGATGGGTCGCTGTCCCGTCCCTCCTCAGCCCCGCGATCCGGGAACAGCAGGCACATCGCGGTACTATCCACGCTCCTCAGCATTTGCTGAGCCCCGCAGAGACCACAGACTCTGGGCTCATTCTGGGAGGCTGTCCAGTGGGGACCCCTGTTTCTAAGTGTGGACGCCAGGCTGAGCCTTTGGTTCTTCGCCTTTAAATCCTAACCATTACCCACCCTGGAATGTGTATTAAATTGGTGGGCACTTCAGGCTCCCTCCTGCTTCAGGCCTCTCCCTCGTGGGTGGGAGGAACTTCAGCTGCAGGAAGGCGGGGAGTTCCCTGTGAGAACCCCGCCCGCCCCGCCACAGTCCGGCCCCCCAGCCCCAGCCCCACCAGTGCCAGCCGGTAGCAGGTTCAGCAAGGGTCTGCAGAGACAGTGAACACATGGAGATGTATTGGCATTTCTTCGGACTATACATACGTGTTCACTGTAGAAACTTTAGGGAGTACAAAATAGCATGAAGAACATGAAGACTTCAATGACCATACCACCTCGTGACACCAGGAAATACTCACGATTAGCATTTTGCATATAGTCTTCCAGAGTTTGGTTTGGAAGGTAGCATACTATTTATTGTTAACACTTCAAGCTTCTGTAAGTGTATGGAGAATGCCATAGTACACACAGTGCCCACCATCCGGCTCCCCACAGACCACGTTTGGATGGTTCTGTTTCATCTCTCCTTCCGGTTTTTTCTGCCCCTGTGTTCCATTCGGCATTTTAAAACAATCACCAAACAATGTGATTTCACCATAAACCATTAAGTATGCATACGGTTTTGTGACTATGCCTTAATATAGGTATAAAACTGAGATGATACCATTTGAAAGTTGTTACGATTTCCTTTCTTCTTAATAGTCTGTAATGTCTTCCCTCATGTCTTGAAATACACTTCGGAAAACAATTCTTCTAAGGCATTCCTAATATTTAATAGTGGCATTAAAATCCAGTCCTGTATTTTTGAAAAAAAAATTTCTTTTGGAAAAAAATGAGTTTTTGCAATTCATTCTAATTAGAACAATTAAACTTTTTGAGAGAGCAAATTCAATTAAAATATTTAGTGATTTTTGCCTCACTGTAAAATGCAGTAGTATCGCGGGTAAATTTTTTTCTTGGGAAATAGTTTAGAATATGGCATTCCAGTAGAGGGGCCAAGTGACCCTTGGCCAACTGAGAAGGAAGCCTGTCCTGAACCACCAACTGTGTGTGGAGGAGACTGTGTGTCCCTTGGCAAGGACACCAATAGAGCCGAAGCCAGTGGATGGAGTGCTCTCTCGTCCTGGGGCTTGCCGAGCCTAACCCTCGTGACATCACCAGAGAGGCTGCCTGTCAGTGGGAAAGTAAGTGTTTGACGTGTACCAGTAGCAACAGGGACATGGTGGGGCTCTTGAAAGGGGCTCTAAGGAACCTCTGCCTAATGAGCATCTTTCCTGCAAATTCGTTCCGAAGTCCTGAAATTACAATGTTCTGTTGATTGCCTCTGCAATGCTGAAATAAACACATAAGAACTCTAAACTTCTTCCTTCTGAAGTCCTCTGTAGAAACAGATCCAGACAAACTTGCTTAAAAACTGGACCTGGGAGCATCTACCCCAGGAGTGATGAGAATGCCCCGCACCTGTCAATACTGTGGATACCAGTAGTCTCTCAGATGAGCTAGTGTTCACTCAAGAAATGGCCGATTTCAGGGCTGGTACAGGAAATGTACAAGGTGAACCTGAATGTCTTTTTGTGCGAAAAAGCGCACGTGGTAGGAGGGTGACATGTCCTTTGGAGGGCCTCCCACTCGTCAAATTGGGGGGAATTTCAGCATCAAAATAAAGATTATGATAGGTAAGACTGGATAAAATAGGAAATTATCTCACTATTCAGACAGACGGACAAATTGAAAGCTTGATTGATAGAGTAGACATCTAGAAAATAGTTGTTAATAAAGGGGAGGAGAGAACCTTCACGGCAGGGAAACAGGGCCATTGTGCGTCACCCAGAGAGTTGCAGCGAAGGAAACAGTGTCACGTCCAGGGTCTTCCTGACAAAGACCCTTCCCTGAACCACTGAGTCCAGGGAGCATCAGACCCAGACTGAGGGATGCCCGTAGCTGCTGTCTGTGACCACGAACGCCAGGGTCACAGAGTCACGCAAGCCCTGAGGACCCAGCGGGCGGGCTGATGGTGTCTGTGCATGTGTCTCCCAACGGTCTCCTTTCTCTGTAAAAGTCACCATCAGGACCACCGGCAAACGTGAAGAGGGTTCGAGGCTTCAGTGGAAGAAATGTATGTTTCCTGATTTGATGTCTTAGTTGGCCATATGGAGAAATACAAACTTGTTTCCTGGAAATACCTGCTGATGTATTTTGGGTTGATGGGGCATCATCAGGTCACTGACCCATCCTCAAGTGATTCAAGAGGGGAAAAAGCTATTTCTACTTAAAACTTTTCTGTAACTTTACAATGGTTTCAACATTTCTAAAAACTTTAATACAACTTCTTGTGTCTCCATCCTAAAGTTCCCTTCAGTCATAAAATAGAGGATTATTTCTCTGAGAATCATGATATTAACAGAATTGTTTCAAAATAGTCTTAAGATCAAATATGTCTTAAAAAGCATTTCCAATCATTGATATTCATGGGTTAGAAGTTTTAATATTATTAAAATAGAAATTCTCTGAAAATAGATCTAGAGATTTGATGTAATTCCTGTCAAAATCTCAGCAGGGATTTTTTTTTTTTTAGCAGAAATGGACAACTTTATACTACAATTAAAAAAAAAAAAAAAAAACACACAATATCCAAAACAATTTTAGAGTAGAATAACAAAGTTGGAAAACTCAGACTTCCCAGTTTCAACATTTATGTGATAACCAGGCCAGGGCTGGGCTAACGTAAAGGTAGTAGGAAGGTAGATGCAGAGAAAAGAGCCAGTGAAACAGAATTGGGAGTGCAGAAACTGTGGTGACCTCTTACATGTAGTCACTTCATTTCTCAACAAAGGTACCACGGCAGCTCAATGATAAAAGGGTAGTATTTTCAATGAATGATGCTTGGGAATGTTGGTCGTTCTCCTGCAAAAAGATTAAACTTTTACGTTGCATCATGTAAATAAATTCACAGTAGGTTGCAGACATTAATGTAGGAAATAAGACTTTTAGAAGGAGACAGAGGAATTAGTCTTTATAATCTTGAGCTAGGCAGAGTTCTTAGATACGGTACCAGAGGTACAATACATAAAAGAAATATTGACAGATGCTGCTCCAATAAAACTAAAAACGTGGGCACATCAAGCAACACTATTAAGAAAGTTGGAAATACAAGCCACAGACTGGGGAAAAATATATGCAAATCATAACCTGATAGAGTCCCTCCGACCAAATATAAAACGAACTCTCAAAACTCAAGAAGGAGACACACAACATGATTTAAAAATGGGCAACAGATTTGAATAGACAGTTCACTAAAAATACACAAATGACTTATAAGCACATGAAAAGATGCTTAACATTGTTTAGGGAAATGCAAATTAAAACCAGTGAGATAACACTTCATACCCACTGGAGCAGATATAGCCACAAACCCCAGAAAGTAACAAGGTTGGGGAACTTGTATTTTCTGGTTTCAAAACTGTACCACAAAGCAACAGTAACCAAGGATGTGCAGAAACTGGAATTCTCCTACATTGTTGATGAGAATGTGAAATGGTGAAACCACAGTTGGGCACGTTCTTAAAAATTAAACATAAATTCACAGTCTGACCCAGCAGTTCTGCTCGTAGGCATCAGCCAAAGCATCTGCCAAAGCATAGGGAAATCACCGGAAGCCTTGATGTATGAAATGTCCCTAGCAGCCTTCATAAAAGCACGCAAGCAAGAAAAAGACAAATCCACAGGTCGACCAGGATGAACAGTGTTTGTTCATATCCATACAACGCAATACAGCTGCAATGCAGATAAACTTCAGAAACAGCTCACGAAGAGAAAGAAGCCAGATGCAAAAGACCACATGTTCTGTGACTGTATCGTAGGATGCCATTTATATGAAATGTCTGGGAAAGGCAGCTCCTGCAGAGACAGAAAGTAGAGTAGTGGTTGATTGGGGCTGGGGTCGAAGCACGGTGGGGCACAGGTGGGCTGGAAATGTTCTAGAACTACATTGTGGTGATAAGGATACAACTCTGCAAATTTAGTAAAAATCCTTTCATGGGGTGGATTTTATGGTATGCACGTTATACCTAAATAAAACTCTTTTAAAAAAAGAAAACAGCCTGTCATCGGGGTAACAGGCACACAGGGCAGACAGTAACCTGCCCACCACAGGGTACGTGTGTTATAGGGAGCCGTGCGTCTGCCTTGCTCCAAGTGCCCAAGTTCTGAGGGTTTGTATGTTTTCTCAGGTTAGTAAGCTGAAATCGCTGAACTACGGTTGTGAAATTTTATGTTACCACAATGTCTTCTTTTTCCTCCTAGTCAGCCATGTTTTTCTTTTTTTAAATAGACTATTTTTCAGAACAGTTTGAGGTGTGCTTTGAGGTGCTTGAGTGTATTTCATACAGCGTGTGCGTAAATAGCGACTGGCATACGGCGTTTTCTTCAACTACTTCTGCTATTCCTTCAAAGGTGATCAGATTGATTAACCTTCCTGGCTTATACATTAAGCAATTAAACAAAAGAAAAAGCAGTGCACCATTATGATGTCCCATCACAACATGTGTGTGCAGCACTAACAGCAAATTACTCACAACTGGATGACTTGTCACACTTTCTGAATTTTAGTTTTTAACCTATAGGGGTTTAAGATTCCTCCATCATTAATGCAATAAAAACCAATGGAAAAAAAAATGGATTGGTTGAGCAAGCGACATCTCAGGGTCCTGAGGTCAAGCCCCATGTTGGGCATAGAGATCACATCAAAAAAATGGACAAAGGACTTGATTAGACATTCCTCCAAAGAAAACGTACATTTTTATAAAAGCGACCCTGCGTTTCCTACATTTTGTGAATGTAGCAGCTTTGAGAGAACCCTATATATTGCCTCATAGCGTCTAGAGGTTTCGGGTGAGCGCTCAAAAAGGCAGTCACTGAATCAAGAGTCCTATAGTTCTCTTGTGCTTTGCAGGATGTTTTCGTGAACATTCGTTTTGTATTTGCACACCTGGAGGGGCAGTGGCCTGAGTGCCCCCTTCGTGCAAATGGGCAGCAGGTGTTTCTGCAACACGGGTGGTGGGTGGGTCCTGCGGCCCTACCCTCACGAGCCCTTCCCGTCTCTCTCTGCAGTGTCTACTCAGGGCACCAGTCCATTCTCATCCCGCCTTCTGAGCTGGAAACCAACCCTGCCTTGTGGCTTCTTGCCGTGAGTCAGTACAAAGTCCGGGATACATTTTGCTCCTATTCAGTGATGGAACTTTGTACCAAGGGGCTGGGCTCGCAGACAGACTCCCTCAAGGTAAGCAGCCTGTCATAGGCCTCAGAGGGCTTTGGGGAGCACGCCCGAGCGTCCTAGGGAAGCACCGTGTCACAGGGCATGGGAAGGGTTCCTGAGCTGAGCTCCGTCGCGCACAGTCGTCAGAATTAGATGGGAATCTTTTCAGTCTCGTGGGACTTAAGAGGAGTGCTATCTTTATGAAATTGTCCAAACACTTTACTTTTCCATTCTATATTACAAATAGGTCTTCTCATTTCTGTCCAGGGTGCACTCTTCTGTATCCGTGTTTGTAGTGTACCTCGCTTCCCCAAACCCTGTCCTGTTAAATATTTTATCCAGGACCTTGCTTCTCCTCATGTCCCTTGCGGCTGCATCTTGCTGTTATTTAAGATGGGTTTGTAATGGCATCCTCGGTCCTCTGATGTAGGATTTCCCCCCGCACAGACGTCCCAGGACAGTCAAATGACGTGGACACACAGAGCCCAGGAAGTGAATGTCCGTGTGGAGTTTGTGTTGCTTGCGTCCACCTGGTTAAGGTCACACCCGGCACCTGGAAGGCTGACCTCTTAACCGCTGTTCCTTCTAGGCACGAGGACTGGACTTGTCCCGCGTGCGGACGTGTGTGGTCGTGGCAGAGGAACGGCCTCGGATAGCACTCACCCAGTCATTCTCAAAGCTCTTTAAAGACCTGGGTCTCCACCCGCGGGCCGTGAGCACCTCCTTCGGCTGCAGAGTGAACCTGGCCATTTGCTTGCAGGTGGGTTTCGTCGGGATCAGTAAGTGCTCCCGTCAGAGAGTGACTTTAAGTGACAGGCACTCAGCACAGGGTCATTTTCGTGGCTGATGCGTAGCTATGTTTAGAAGATGCCTTGTAATCCAATGCGTGTGGTTGGTGCACACTTGTTTGGTTGGGATTTTTCTTTTCTTTCTCTTTTTTATTTTCAGTCTGCATTTGTCAGTAACCATTATTCATAGCTAGCATTCAGAGCTCTTACTCTGTCCTGAAACATTTCACTCTGGTAACATGAGTAGTAGTTGGCCCAGACCCCTGAAATCAGGCTTTTTAAAGATCGCATAGGACACAAGTGTTTCACTGTGGCAAGAAATGCTGCATCTTGAAGTGCTCAGCCTCCTGGACACAGACAGTAGGATCTGTAGGAGGAATGCCAAGCGCCGTCAGCAAGTTCGGGAATTTGCTGTGGTGATGGCATCTAGAAGCAGACACTGCAGTTCCTGGCTGCATTTCCAGGGTGTGAGGCAGCCCCCTGAAGATCCCCGCACGGCAACCGTGGCTGAAGGGCGCTTGCTGTCTTGGGTTTTCTTCGTTAGCTGCTTGCCACCATCTTCACTGCTCCTCTCTTTCTTCGAACCCTTAACACGAGCATGTTGATCCGCGGCGATCGCTGGCCAGGGCAGGGCCGTCCCCGTGTGCCCTCCGCACAGCCTCACCACAGCAAGCAGCCCGGGGCACAGCTGCAGACTTCGGTCCTCAAACAAATTGGCAGGATAAAAACTCCACTCACCCAGGTGCTGCAACGGAGCACGACTCAGGTCGTCTCCCGGTCTCCCATGCTGCCCACCCACTGTCCCCCCATTTCTGACCCCAGAGGTGGTTGCTCACGATTAGCCTGGGGGTGACCTTGGGAAGCTCCCAGGCGGCCACGTCCTCACCAGGGCTCCGGGTGCTGGGACTCGAGTCCTCCACGGACGGTGGCCGAGAACGAACTCTTACCATATGACCCATCGGATGAGATTGCTCCAGAAACATTAGCTACAGAAGGCGTTTTGTTGCTTTCTTATTTTTATTGTTTTGATTTTCTACTACATCCAAAGTGACATTGCTGTCATGGGCCCTGGTGCTATTTTGGAATCTTGGCAGCATCTTTAATCATTTTTGTACATTTACCATTTTCCATTTGTTTGCTTTATTCTCAACTCATTTTCAGCCAGTTTTCCTTTTTCTGAATCGTTAGTGGTGGAAACTGGCTAGAAATGTCGATGTGTCAGAGAGTCGAGACAAAGTACATCATGATATGGCTGTGTGGGCTCACAGCCACAGGCCATGGTGCTCAGGGCAAGGGCTGCTATAGGGGGAAGGCACTTCCTGGCTTTGAGGAGGCCGTGCAG
>NW_027397098.1:15999434-16036241 GCF_003265705.2 Callorhinus ursinus
GCAGGGCCTGGGGACACCCCACGGTCACACACGGCAGTGTCCCTGCAACTCCTGGGGACACCCCATGATCACACACGACAGTGTCCCTGCAGGGCCCGGGGACACCCCACGGTCACACACAGCAATGTCCCTGCTGGGCCTCGGGTCTCCCAAGGCATAAAGTATTTTATGTCAACCTGAGTCAGATTTTACTCTTATTGAACTCATCCTTATACTCAGTAAGGTAGACACTGAGCGTCCAGGGGAGTTTTCAGTGAGTGAGTAAAATATTCCTAGTAAAAACCAGCAGAGTAGGAGGGTAAAGGGTGACTTGGACATAGGAGGTCCAAGTGGGCCTCCCCAGCAGGCAGCATGTCAGCTAGGCCCCAGGAAGCCAGAGGACAGGTACAGAGGCCTTGAAGCAGGGCTGGTCAGTGAATACCTTAGTTTTCTCTTAAACACTGCAAAAGTTACAATGTGTCATGATGGTAGGGAAGGGGCAGGCAGAGCCCGCATTCTGAGCAGAAACCCACGTGTCGTGCTCCCTGTTGTGTTTCTAGGGGGCCTGACCCACAGTAAGTGCCTAACAAGATTTGTTAAATATTCTAAAACTGAATTTTTATGATTGTTTAGAGAAATAAGGGAAATAACCTGAATGGTTCTAAATTTCTTACAGATTGAGTTTTTTTATAAAGGAGTAGTTTAGAAAAATCAGAAAACACAGAGCAGCCAGTAAATACATGATTAAACCCATAATTCCGTCCACCTAGGAATAATCACCATTGACTCCTTGATGTAAAAATATCTAAAACACAAAAAGCTATAATGCTCAGTCCCAAATACTGTACCTATAAATGTTTAAAGGCATTGGAAATTTGAGTTTTCCCTTTGTTGCAGAATTACCAACATAGTGAAATCGGGTAGTGGGCATCCTTGTTTTCAGTTGATGTGTTGTTTTCCCCAAGGATTGTTTGTCCCGGTCACTGAGTGGGCCTGCAGTTTGAGCCACCGTTCTCTAGAGCAGCCCTGTCAGGAAAGGGAAGAGTCTCCACATGTGCATGATGCGTCCTCGCCTAATGGAGGGACGCTGTGCAGACAAGGAGCAGAGCCTTGCCCGTGCAGTCACGGCCGTGTTCCTGGGCTCAGTGTGGCAGGGCCCACGTGCCACTTTCAGAAGGGTTCCCTGGTCTTTGGGGGAAGGCTGAGTTACATGGTGGACAGGTTTTGTGACTGCAGAATACAATGTATCCACTACATGAGATTTTAACGCTACGCGGAGATAAATTAGGGGTTTGTCTTTACTTGGCAAGAATGTTTTCCCTTGATGGCACTCTGAATGTGCCCTCCCGCCCCAAGCATCCCTCCCAACGTGTACGGTTTGATACTATGGGTCATTCTCCACCGTGGAGTCTTGGACGCCTTTATGTTCTTGTACCACGACTCCCGGTGTTCGCAGCCTGAAGTGGACCTCCACCATCCTCACGTGCCACACTCCTGCTCTCCTTCCAGGTCCCTGTGAGTCCTGGGCCTGGAGGTATTTTCCTTGCTTTGAATTCCCGTGGTACTTCATCCCTCACTTCACACTTTCTGCCACTGCTTGCCATTGTTGCTGTAGACATTCATGACCCCCACTCGGGGAAGGACTGTCAGAGAACCCAGGACAGCACCTCCCACAGCTGCGTCCAGCTCATGAACGTACCACAGTTCGTATTCCTTTAGCTGCAGGTACAGCTCAATTTGGAGAAAGCAGGCACACTTTTTTGTTGAGTTCAGCCTCCCGTGGGAAGTAAGTCACAGCAGCAATGAATTTCCTCCCAAATGAGCCCATGGTGTGAATCTCCATCACTTGTAGCTCTTCCTGGTCAGTGAGAATCAAGGCTTTGCTGCCCATTGTTAGCTCAGGTGGCCGGTCCAGGGTCTGCACTTGAGAAAAAAGACATTTACCCTCAAAACAGAAGTATTCTCTGACAAGAGGATTGGGCCATGTGGTTCCAGGTAGCATCTGGTAGGATCTCCCCACAGCTCACTGAGGGTAAGTTGGTTGTTCTGAGATGGAAGAGACTTAACCTCAGAGCAGTTCAGAGGACTTCCCGGTTGACCAAGCAGGGAAGTAGACAGAATCTTCCCTGCTCGTGGACCACATAATGTAAGCAGAGATGACTGTGGACGCAGAGGAACCTGTCTGGTTTTTAGCTGTTTCCTTTTCTCTAGCATTTTAGATCAGACCTGCTATTTTGTACGTCCTACACCGAGCAACCCAAGACCTGGGTCTCTGTGGGTGGGAGGTTGGAGGTGTTCTCCGCTCCGTGGCCGTGGGTGGGAGGAGGTTGGGGGTGTTCTCCGCTCCGTGGCCATGGGTGGGGGGAGGTTGGGGGCGTTCTCCGCTCTGTGGCCGTGGGTGGGAGGTTCGTGGGTGGGAGGTTGGGGGCGTTCTCTGCTCCGTGGCCACGGGTGGGAGGAGGTTGGGGGCGTTCTCTGCTCCGTGGCCGTGGGTGGGGGGAGGTTGGGGGCGTTGTCTGCTCCGTGGCTGTGGGGGGGGGGAGGTTGGGGCGTTCTCCGCTCCGTGGCCGTGGTGGGGAGCATGCTGGAAGGTGTCCTGACAGCTCAGAGCTGTGTGGCTGCTTGCTTCTGCTGTTGCATGAAACCCCGGGGTTAAGAGAAAATCCTGAAAATTGACAAATGCGTCATTGTCCAATGTACAACTGGGCAAGTATAAAAAATCTAAATATGAGATGATCATAAACATAGAAGATTGGGACAGTCATCATTTCTGTGCTGCTGTCGACTGAGCTCTTCTACCTCAGAAGTGGTTTATTTACCCACTTATCATTCTGAAGCGGGAATTGCCACATTAATTATTTCAGTACAGCCCCCTTGAGTTCAGTGTCATAGCTCTGTGGCAAAAGAATGGACTCATAAAATTAACTGTGTGGCTGACTTGAATTTTACATGAAATACTGGCATATTATAGACAACATGCAAGAATGAAATGTAGAAGAAATGTGCCATTTTTTATGCTTAGAAATGACATTTCCCAGAATCTTTAGCCATAAAAATGACTTTAAGACAATTGGGATTTGTTGAATCTATGACAGAAGTAGACATTAGATCAAGTTATGACTTCTGAGTTTAAATGACTTTAACATAAATTTCCATTAGTGCTGTTAAGAAGTGTCATGTGTTTATTAACCTCTGTTGAAAAAGACATTGCCTACAACCACAATTACTCTTTTCAGAAGTGTAAGCTGAAAGGTCTTCGGTTATACTCGATTAAGAAATTTAGCTCATTGTAACAGAAAAATGAGCATCCTCCTCACCAGCAGAAGGAAGGAGGGAATATGAGGTCTTCTCTTTTCTAAAACTTTTAAGTCACCTTAGCAGAAACTTTGATCTTTATGATATTTTTAAAAAATACTGATTAATTTATCTGGGAGGAAAGTTTATCATAAGTAGCTGTGTGGAATTAAATCAATAATAACAGGTATAGCCAACCTTAAATCTTAAAACTCACACAATGAAAGAGAAATACAGCCACCCTGATAAGGAGAAGTGAAGTCATTGATTGTTGGAAAGAAAAAAAGCCAGGAAGCTCAGAGGCTGATATAAATCTTAAGTAATTCTCAAAAGAAAATTGATAGGTATAATACTTTCATGAATTTGAGCTCTCATTTTCCCCCTCCACTGCTTTTAGATGGGGGAAAGTGACAGTAAATGAGGTGTTGTTGGGGGTTTATATGCTCCCAGGAATGAGTCACATTCAGCCGAAACCCGCACACCCTTTCTGCTGATACGTGTTGTCCCAGAGAATGAAAATTAACATTGGCGATCATGGGACCCGCATCTCAGTCACCCAGTACCCTAGTCCACATTTCTGATTTGTAAGCGGCAGAAACCTTCCTTGGCAATCTGAATGAAAAGGAATTTATTAAGATGCCATGGGTGGCTCTCAGAGGCATCTGGGGCACTGGAACCTGGTTTAGGATGGCGCACCCAGGAATAGCTCGTGCCGCGGTGCCGTTCGTGGGAGGACGCTGGTGTTTGGGAGTCGTACCGCGACCAGCTGGTGCTTGTGCTGCAGGTTTGCCGCCGCCGCAGGCGGGAGCGCACACGCTGTCCGGTGCCACGGATGGATGCAGGTACCTGGCGGGCTTGGTTACCTGCCCACATGCTGGTGTGCGGCAGAGCGGGAGGAGGGCGGCGGTTAGCTTTAGTCACCACACAGGGGCTTTGTATCCAGCACAGCTCCAAAAGTAGAGTTCCCCAAATACAGAAAAGGGGTTCAGATGCTTGGTGACCAAAAAGGGGTGACGGATGGCGACTTCAGCCCATCTCTTTGGCTGTCCAAATCAACACACACTCTGTCCCATTCTTACACATCACCCCCCCCCAAAAAAACCTATCATAACACAGCTTTCGCACTTAGAACCGAAAACACACCTGCCTTCTGTCCAAAAAAGAAACGAGCTCAAGCCTCTGCCGTTACTGTGGTTGCTGCTGGGTGGTGGACATTCCCTCATGCTAGCTTGTCAGCTGTGGACTAGGCTGTAAAGTTCACCGCCAGGGACAGATGGGCTCTGTAAACTGTGGGACAAAGGCAGAGAAGACGCGTTCTTGCACCCGTCTGTATGGCATTACTGGGTGTGTGCTAGGCGTGGGGGGGTTACCACAGTGAACAGACTTGGTGTTGGATCTACTGGTTCCTGGGCGTGTCTTCCCATTCTGGAGCTTTGGGAATAACAGGAAGAGCCTAGGGTCCTAGGAGACCATGATGAGCTGGGCACCTGAGGCTGAACACCACAGGCTTCACAGGCAAGGGGTCACTTTGGTGTGGGTTGATCCTTTATCAGCTGCAGGAATTTCCTGGGTTTGAGTTGGTGCCTTGAATGAAGAACATGGGCATCTGAGCTTCTCATTGGTCCTTCAACTTGAGCAGCGCTCACAGACACAGCTGCCTTGCCTCAGTCTGCATGCGTTCACACTGCTCCCTGACCTGAAGCCCTCAGTGGCACTTTGTCTTGAAGGGCTGAGTGGGCAGCCTGGGCCTGCGATCAGTATGGCCTCTCTCTGCAGGACCCAGCTCTGCTGGTGCAGCTCAGCAGAAGCGGGCGACACGGGAGTGAGCAAAGAGGCAGGCTCCTTTTCTGCACATAGGTTTGCTGACCTTTGTGAAAGTCAGTTAATTAACCAATTTGTCAGGACATGGCATGGACTGCCATGGTCCACTCCAGCATACGAGCTGGATTTTCACTGCCTTTGGCTCCTACCAAACCCACTAATTAATTTCAGACCTTCTTATTTCCCTGACAATCTGTTACTGCAACCCCTCCTGATACTAGTTTCTAAATCAGTTGAGATGCTTCAGACAAACCACAGAGACCAGCTCTGTTTGATGTTAGCAAAAAGTATATTTTTATATAACGAATTCTGGACTTCCATTTTTTATTAGGCTGCGTAAGTCACAAGAGACTGTTGTTCCAACCCTAACCATTAAAACAACCTGGTTAATATACAAGTCACAGTTTTTTTAAGATCTGTCAGAGAGCTGAAGATTAACGGAAGTCTCAGGGAACTGAAGTCACCTGTGGAGAGAAGATGCCCCTATTTTCATCCCTGGCAGAGAAGCAGCAGGGGGAACTTACCGTAGAGACCAACCAAACCCTGAGTGCACTGATGCGGCACGCAGTGCGGGAGAGTGGGTGAAAATCCCAAGGAGCACAGCTCAGTCACTCTGCATCCCTGCACCAGCCTGTCTGCAGGTCTCCACTGTCCAGAGGGGAGAGTGCAGAAGCCGGCAGCAGGGCAGGAGAGCCGAGAGAATCATCTGAGGTTCTTTAGGTCTCTAGTAAATGCACAGTAACCAGCATCTGAAGCCTTGGTGGCGGGGGGGGGGGGGGGGGGGGGCCTGAGAAACCATGTCCCCTCAGGGACAGTGGGCCTTCAGTGGGTGGAAGGCAGAGGTACTGAGGGATGAGCAGAGAGCAGGAATGCTGAGCAGCCCCCTCTGGGCAGCCGCAGACAACTGGATACACTCCCCTTGCGCTCCAAAGACAGAGGTGGGACAAGAGGGCTGAGCACGTGTGTCGCAGCCCCCTGGGCCTTCACCAAGTGCAGCACCTTTGCCTCCTGAGGCTGGGCATTGGCTGCAGGATGGGGAAGGCTGGGGTGAGGCTGGAGAGATGGAGAACCACCTTGTCAGGTAAAAAGCTGGTGCCAGAGTCTCGTCCTGCCCACAGCCATGAAGCCAGCATTGACTGGCATCTCAGGGGAGCTGTTAGAGAGCCCAGGCCACCTACACAAGGCACAGATCGCTGAGACACCCAAACAAGGCCAGAGAAGGAGGTCCCCTTTCTGGGAGTGCATGCTTTTTACTTCAGCCTCCACTGGTCTCTAAAACACAGTGCTTGCTTTACAGTAAAAAACTAAAAGACATGCACAGATGAAATACATGGGCACAAGAAGAATGTGGAAGTAGTCCGTAGAGTAGACACGCTGGAATTACCAGAAACTCTGAGAGAACTAGGGTACATACGTTAAAGGGTGCAGTTGAAGAGGTATGCGCCTTGCACAAAGAGGTGGGGATGTCATGGAAAGACAAAAAGTACAAAAAAGAACCAAATGGAAATGCTAGAAATGAAAACTGCAGACATAGAAGATTCTTCGTGGTTCCCCGTAGCAGACTGGATGCAGATGGAGAGGCCCCGTGAGCGGACTTCAGGTCCCATCAGTAGAAGCTCTGCAAACGGAAACACCAGGAGAGAAGGGAAGAATGTGAAGTGGAACAGTATGTGAGATCTCTGGGGTGATACCAAGTTGTCTGCCGTACGTGTAGTAGGATCCCAGAAGGGGAGGGTGGGGTACTGAGACAGAGAACCGTTTGAAGACATAGTGGTGAGGACCGATGAGAGGTGTCAGCCTACAGACTCAGCATCTCTGTGAGCTCGAGGCAGAGTAAATAAAAATAAACCTAGTTGAATCCTTCTCAAAATGCTGAAAGCCAAGTTAGAGATGGTCTTCAAGCAGCTACAAAAATAAAGATACGGTGTATAGAGGAGAACAATAAAAATGACAGAAACAACAGAAGTCAGAACACAGTGGAGTGATCCATGCAAAGTGCTAAAAGAATTGCTTATCCAGCAAAAATACCCTGCGGGAAGACAATAGCAGGTATTTGTAGACAGGGCAACGCTGAGAGACTCCGTCAGCAACAGACATGCACTCCAAGAAAGGCTGAACTGCTCGGGTGGAGAGAAGAAAGCACACAAGGCAGGTCGGCAGGCCAGATCTGTAGGAAGAAGCACAGAATGCTAGAAAAGGTCAATACAAGGAAACATTTGAAAATTTTTCTATCAATGTATAGATATGTAAATATTTTAAATTTCTTTAAAGACCATTATTCAAAGCACAAAAAAAGACAATTGAGGTATTTGTAGCATGAGTAGAAGTGGCACATGAGGGGACAAACCCCAGGGCAGACAAGGAGGTGGGTGGAAATATGCTACCCTTTATGCTCATAAAGCACATTATGTGAAGGTGATAATTGTGATAAATTATGATATGAGAATTGTGATAAATTATGCAAATTTTAATCTCTACATCAACCACTAAAAAAAAAAAAGGTCAATTGAGATAAAATACTATACCCAAAATATTCTGTTTGCAGGGAGGTGGGCGGGAAAAAGAAAGAAACAAAAACAAAAGGGACAAATAAACAGCCAATCATATCAACAATTACATTAAAAGTAAACAGGCAGTTAAAAGGCAGAGATTGTCAAGTTAAAAAGAGTCAACTGTGTGTAAAGGTTACAAGAAGCCTAAACTATGAGGGTATTGACAAGTTGAAAGTAGACACAAAGCAGCAGAAGATGACTGGTGTGCCGTATTAATAACAGACATGTTAGAGGTAAAGGTTACTGAAAGTGAAGGTGTCCATTGAATGATGATTAAAGGGTCAGTTCACCAGTAAAACATAAAAATCCTAAGTGCATATGCACCTAAAAACTGAGTTTCAAAATACATGAAGCAAAACTGACAGAATTCAAAAGGAAAAAAGACAAATTCATAGTCATAGTTGGAGACTTTAACATCTCTCTCCCAGTAAATGATAAAATAAGTAAGAAAAAAAATCAGCATATAGAAGATTTTAACACTGTCACCTAACTTGATGTAACTGACATTTAAGAACACCATACTTGGGGTGCCTGGGTGGCTCAGCCGTTAAGCTTCTGCCTTCGGCTCAGGTCATGGTCCCAGGGTCCTGGGATCGAGCCCTGCATCGGGCTCCCTGCTCAGCGGGAGGCCTGCTTCCCCCTCTCCCTCTACTATTCCCCCTGCTTGTGCTCTCTTGCTCTCTCTCTCAAATAAATAAATAAAATCTTTAAAAAAAAAAGGGGGACCTAATCTGATAGGATTTGTGTCCTTACAAGGAGGGAAATCAGGGTTGCACTCTCCATGCACACACAGTGAGGAAAAGCCATGTGAACACACAGCAAGAAGGCGACTATCAGCAAGCCCAGAAGAGAGCACTCACCAGAACCCAACTGTGCTGGTTCCTTGGTCTCAGACTTCTAGCTTCTGGAACCATGAGGAAATAAATTTCTGTTAAGGCACACAGTCTATGGCATTTTGTGATGGCAGCCCAAGCAGACTCAGACACATATGTAGAGCTGACATTTTTGTCAAACATGAAAAATTCCCAGGAAAGACTATAAAACAATTTTCAATGAATATTAAATGACCACAATCACACAGTATATTCTGTGATGTAATTAAACTAGTAATAACAGAAAGATGGCCAGAAAATCCCTAAATATTTGGAAATTAACACACTTCTGAATAACTCATATATAAAAGAGGAAATCATGAGGAAGATGAGAAAATATTTTAAAAGGATTGTTAATGAAAACACAGCATGTCACGTTTTGTTGGTTGCACCTAAAGTAGTGCTCAGCAGTAAATGTTTGTATTAGGAAAGAGAAGAGTGTAAAATCTATTTTAACTTCCACCTCAAAAAAATCTAGGAAAAAGCAAAAAACTCAAGCCCAAAGTTGGAGAAAATAAAAATAAATGTGGAAGTGAGTTAAATAGAAAATAGACAATGGAAGACTCGCTACAGTGAAAAGTTGATTCTTTATAAAAATTAATAAATTTGGTAAACTAGCAATACTGATCAATAAGAGAGAGGCAGACTAATGATACCATGCTAGCAGGGAATGGGACAATTTTTGAAGCCTCATGCATCACTGTTGGGGATGCGGGGCAGCACAGCAACTTTGGAGAACAGTTTGTGAGCTTCCTGTACTATTGAACATGACTTGCCATATGACCCAGCACTTCTCTCCTGGGTGTTCACCCAAGAGAAGTGAAAATGTACATCCTCCCAGGGGCCAACACACAAATGTGTCCAGCAGCTTCATTCATAATCACCAAGAACTGGAGACAGCTACATATCCATTACCTGAGAATGGACAGGTTGTACTCCATTCATGCAGCAATGTGCTATTCAGTAGTGGCAGGTATAGACTGCTCCTGCAGGGAACAGCATGACTGGACCTCAGGAATCATCTTCTGGATGAGGGAAGCCAAACACAGAGGTCTGCATACTATATGAGTTTATTTGTATGATATCCTGGATAAGGCAAAACTGTAGGTACAACAATCAGATTAGTGTTGCCAGGTGCTGAGGCCCAGGGGAGGGGATTGACTGCAAAGAGGCAGGAGGGGACTTTTGGGATGATAAAGATTTTCTTTGTCCTGATTGTGATGGTGGTTACATTGACTATACATTTGTCAAAGTCAATCAACCTGTAAACTTAAGGATGAATTTTATTGCATGCACATTACACCTAATACATCTGAGAGATAGGAGTGATGGAGAGAGGGAAAAAATTTACATGTAATAGGGCCAGGGTCGTCTTCTGTTGGCCAAGATGGAGTAACAGGGACCAGATATATCCTCTTCCCTGAAACAAATAAAGAATGGTCAAATTCATGAAGCATGACCCTAGATGTCAAGTGACAAAGAAGGAAGAGCCCTGAGAGAAGCAAGTTTAGCCCTGTGATTTCTCTAGGTTACTGCAGCCTGGTGAGCTCTTTGAGTGGAGGAGATGGAGCTGAGTCTGAGGAGATAAAAGGTGGCTAAAGTTCACAGAACAGGGTGCTACAGAGGAAAGAGACACATAGAGCTCTGGGGATGCCCGGAGGACCCTCCTCAAGTGTTTGTAGAGCATCCTTCTCAAGTAATCTTCTGAACACCAGTCAGCATCAATTCATGTTAGAAAACTACTCAGAGCCACACAAAGAACCAACCAAAAGGGCTGGAGTGAATACTGCTTGTTCCCAGCAGCCAGACTGAAAATCTCATAATTCATGAGGTACTGCTCAGGTCCCACCTAACAGATATTAAAAGCAAGTACCAGGAAGATCAAGATCTTTCCAAGTAATTTGATGTAGAACAAAGCTCAAGAATATTTACAGGAATAGAAAAATATCCAGCACCCAGCAAGGTCAAATTTACAATGTCTGACATACTATCAAAAATTACCAGGCATACCAAGAAACAAATATCCACAATGAGGAGAAATATCAGTCAATCAAAACTGAACTAATGCAGATGTTAAATTTATAGTCAAGGATACTAAATGATTTATTTTAACTATATTCCAGATATTCAAAAAGTTAAGAAGAAACGTGGAATGTTAGAGGGGAAAAAAACAAATTGAACTTCTAGAAATGAAAACTACAATATTTGTGATGAAAACTACAGTGATGAAATTGATGGCAGAAGAAAATATTGGTGAACTTGAAGACATAGCAATAGAAACTTTGCAAAATAAAATATAGAAAAAATTTTAATGGTAAGAGCATCACTGAATTGTGGGGAACTTCAGATGACTTAATATACAGGTGCTTGGAGTCCCCAAAACAGAGGAAGAAGGGATAGAGGTCCAGAAAAAATACATGTAGAACTATTTTAAATTTGATGAAACTATAAACCCACAAATCTCAAAGCTTGGCTACCTCCAACATAACCTGAAGGAAACTGCTTAAGTTGCTCAAAACCAGTGATACAGGGAATATCTTAAAAGCAGCCAGATGAAAAAGAAGTCAAATTATATACAGAGGAACAAAGATAGGGATCATTTCATGTTCCTTATCAGAAACTGATGTGAGAAATAAGACAGTAGAGGACATCTTTAAGTACTGAAAGAAAAGAGTTGTCAGCCTAGAATTTTACACTCAGTGGAAATATCTTTCAAGAGCACAGGCTATATAAAGACTTTTTTAGCCATAACAAACAAAAAAAAGCTGAGAATTTACTATCAGCATATCCACACAGGAAGAAATACTAATGGAAATCCTTTAGGCAGAAGAGAAATGATACCAGATTGAAATCTGGATCTACACAATGAATGAGAACTGGCAATGGCAGCTGCCTAGGTGAACATGTAAGACCTTTAGCACTTTTTAAATCTCTTTACAAGATTATTGATGGCTTAGACAAAAATGGTATTGTAGCGTGGGGTTTATAATGTGTAGAAGTCAACAGTATGAAAACTGCCCAGAGGTTGGGAGGGGAGAGATGGAAATAGATTATCACAAGGTGTATATGTCATACAAAAAGTAGTATAATACCACGTGCAGGTAGGCTGTGAAAAAGATGTACGCTAAAAACCTGAACATAACCACAGATTTGTTTCCTTTAAGTAGCTTATAAACTAATAAGCCAGCAAGGGAGATAAAACGGACCTATGAAACAATACTAAATACAGAAGTCTGAAAAGAGGGGCGAAAATACAGGTAGGATGAATTTTTAAAAAGATATTTAAACATAACCACATCAGTAATACATACATAACCACATTCAATACATATAAATGATCTAAACACCCCAAGTAAGATGCAGAGATCATGAGATTGGATTTTTTAAAAGCAAAACCTAACTATACGTTCCCTATGACAAACTCATTTTAAACATAAAGACACAAATAGATTGAGTATAAGGACAGAAAAATTGTACCATACTAATCTTAACAGAGAGCTGAAGTGGCTATATGAATATCAAGCAATAGTAATTTCAGAACAAAGAATACTACCAGGGATGAAGAAGGTCATATGAAAGAAATTGAATCCTTATCCAAAATCTTCACAGGAGAGAAAAAGAAAACCTCTAGGCCCAGATGATTTCACTCGGAAAATGCCAATCCTGCAAAAACTTGTTCAGAAAATAGAGGAAAAAGGAACATGATCCAACATGTGTTATGAAGTGGATGTAACCTGGATACCAGTATCTGACAAAAATTCCCGGAAACTAAAAATCTAGGCTAATATCCCATGTGAAAAAGATCCCAAACAAAATACTAGTATATTGAATGCAGCAACACATAAAAAGAGTAGTGAATCACAACCAAACATATTTAGCTAGGAATGCAGAGTTGCTTCACCATTTAAAATCTATCAGTCAAATTTACTATATTATAACAGAATGAAGGAGAAAATAATATGATTGTATGATGTATCAATAGATGTAAGAAACCCCTCGTTCATGGGATAACTAGGAAAACATGGGAGCTTCTTCAATCTGAGAAAAAACATATACAAAAAGCTGGAACCTCATTCTCAGGGGTCCACTTTGAGAGCTTTTCCCCTAAAATCAGGAACATCAGCATTGTATTGAAGTCCTAGCCAATGTGGTAAGACATAAAAAGTGCAAATACTGGAAATAGAGAAGTAAAACTTGCTATTTGCAGACTTCCCAATAGTGCACATAAAAACTCCCATGGAACTAAAACCACAATTACTGATATGTAAAGTTAGGAATAGTACAAAATAAAAAGTTTATACATAGGGTCCCTGGCTGGCTCAGTTGGTTAAGCATCTGCCTTCGGCTCAGGTCATGATCTCAGGGTCCTGGGATTGAGCCCCCTGCATCAGGAGTCTGCTTCTCCCTCTGCCTCTGTATTCTCTCTCTCTCTCTCTCTCTCAAATGAATAAATAAAATCTTTAAAAAAAAGTTTATATATAAAAAATTGTATTCCTATGCACCCCTGTACTTATGGCAGCATTATTTACAATAGTTGGAATACGGAAACAGCCCAAGTGTCCATCAATAGATGAATAAAGAAGGTGTGTGTGTATAAGGAATATTGCTCCACTATAAAAAAGCATGAAATCTTGCCATTTGCAACAATGTGGACAGAGTTAGAGTGTACTATGCTAAGTGAAATAAGTCAGAGAAAGACCAATTCCATATGATTTCACTCATGTGTGGAATTTAAGAAAGAAAACAAACAAAAAAGAGACAAACCAAAACACAGACTCCTAAATATAAAGAACAAACTGATGGTTACCATAGGGGAGGTGGGGGTGAGTGTGAGGGTGAGTGAAGGGGATTGAGAGCACACTTATCATGATGTGCATTGAGTAATACACAGAAGTGTTGAATCACCATATTGTACACCTGAAACTAATATAACACTATATGTTAACTATACTGGATTTAAAATATAAGTACTGTATGGTGACTAACATAACATAATAAAAAAGAAAAAAAGAGTAAATAATATTTCCATAGAGTACTGATGAACAACCAGAAAATGAAATTTTTTAAATGCCATTTACCATACTATCCAAAAACTTCAAGTACTTAAGAATGACAGATGCACTTAAAGGTGTACACCAAAATCACAAAATATTGCTGAAAGAAATGAAATCCTAATAAATGAATGGATGTGTCATAGTCATGGAGTGGATGAGTCAGCATTTTTTTAAAGATTTATTTATTTATTTATTTGAGAGACCAGGAGTGGGGGGTGGGGAGGGACAGAAGGAGAGGGAGAAGCTGACTCCCCGCGGAGCAGGGAGCCCAACACGGGGCTCGGTCCCAGGACCCTGAGATCATGACCTGAGCTAAAGGCAGACACTCAACCAATGGGTCAATATTTTTAAGATGACTTTTTTCCCCCCAAAACTGATCAGTCCCAGCTAAGTCTAAGAAGGCTTGTCCTGAGGAAATTGAAAAAATGGTTCTAAAGTTGTTATGGAATTGCAAAAAAGAATAAACAGTCTTGAAAAAGAACAGTGTTGAAGGACTTAGGTACCTGATTTTGAAACTCCCTGTAAAGCTGTGGTAATCAAGACAATGTGACATTGGCATCCAGAGAGACCAACAGAGGAAAGCAAAACCACAAAAACAAAGCAAACCTGGGGGAAAAAATGAATCCAAAAATAGACCCCATGTCACCAACTCCATTGAGTAGGGAAAGAAAAGGTTTTTTGACAAATGTTTTGCAATGACTGAAGATTTAGATGGGTATAAGTAGCCTCAATCCCTTCCTCGAAGTATACACGAAAATCTGTTCTAGGTGGATCATGGACCTGAATGTCTGTGATGTGAGTTTTAGAATAAAGCTTCCAGGAAATACTGCAAAGATGGTCTTCGTTACTTGGGATATGCAAAGATTTCTTAGGGCACGAAAAAGCACTAAGCATAAAAGGAAAACATGATAAACTGGACTTCATCAAAATTAAAATTAATATGTTTAAGAAAATTGATAGAAAAAATACAGACTGGGAAGATATATTTATAATAACATATCTGACACATCCGCAAAAGACTTGAATATACACTTCACAGAAGGAGACCTAGAAAGGACCAAGAAGTGCATAAAATGTGCTCAGCATCTTTAGTTATCAGGAAAATGCTGATGAATCACATGGCATACTTGCGTAGGCAGCACATAGCCCACAGTGAGGACAATATAGAACAGGTAAGCACAGCTCCGGCAGGGTGACCTGCAGATTTGGGAAGCATTCCATGTTCTGTGCAGTTCCTGAAGGTGCTTCCTCCCTTTGCTGATTAGCTCCCCAAAAATGAATCAAAGCACAACATGTGGTACTCCATTGAAACCGTGATTTTCACTTCAAAAAAAAAAAAAATACAGTGCTTGCATGTCTCACCTCCTAGAATAATTAAGATCGACAAGGCTGACAGTACTAAATGGTGATGAAGATGTGGAGCAGCTAGAACCCTTAATCACTGCAAGTTTGGGGACAGATTTAACAGTTTCCTATAAAGTTCAATGCATGTCCGCCCTGTGAGCCAGCATGTCAGAGTATGTACCTGAAAGAAAACCTGCCTACAAACTTCTTTGTACAAGCTTTGTCATGATAGCCCCAAACTGGAGACAACCCAGGTGTCCCACAGCAGCAGGATGGAAGAGTACCTGATGACGTGTTCATACAGCAGAACACTTCCCAGAACATAGAGGGGCGAGCTGCTGCCGCAAACATCATGCGTGGATTCCAGAATCATCGTGTTCAGTGAAAGCCAACACAGGAGAATACATGCTGTGTTATTTTATATGAAGTCTGATAATAGGTTAATCTGTGGTGTTAGAAATCACAAAGTGGTAGCCTTTTGGGGTCGGAGGTGAAGGAGTTTTTATATGCTATTTGGGGTGGTAGTCACATGGGTGTATATGATTGTCCAAATTCATGTAACCAAATGTGAAAATCTGTGCATTTTGTTGTCTGTAAATTATACCTCAGTTAAAATGGTGAAAAGATCATGGTTGATACACAGATCTGCTAGGAGCACCAAAGAACCTGGCTTGAGTCCTGCAGGCAAGACCAATGCTCCGCGTTCAACTGCCAGCGTGGCCAGTGATGAGCCTGTGCTGCGCCCAGAGTCTGCTTTGTGCTCCCCATAATCTGCCCCGGGGGACGCTGCCTCCCCTGACCCCGGTTTATGGATAATTCCCTCAACTCCTCCAACACCCAGCACGTAGATATGCCCAACATCAGTACTTTGGGCATTGTGGCTTTATTGCACACATTTCTACTCGGGAATTTGTTACGTAAGCTTACGGTGCTATGTGCTGAGGTGTTGGATTTTCTCTGCTGTGTTTAGGATGTGAGTCTATATTTTCAGCTGAGATTTAAATATAGCTTATGTGATCAAGAAGTGTTTAATGCCTAACTGACAGTACTTTTATACCAAAGAAAAAATGATTTTTAGTATGAATATATCCATATGCAACATATTTATTGCACAGCTGAACTTTAGAGTGAATCCTTTCTTTTTATTAATATAACCTGAAATTTCAAACATGCTCTTTCATTTCTGAATAAGCTCCAGTTGGAATGAGTGAATTTTCTTTCCTGCTGGTCCCTTTTGCAAATATTTGATGATCTTTAAATACTCGGGGGAACTTTTATGCATTAGGGATCTCCTTATTTAAAGAAACTCCAGCTTACATTCTTTGTCAAAGTAAATTTTGTTCAAGTGAGGAAGTTTTGTTAAATACACAGTCCCTCATATGTATCTTGAAATCTCAATTTTTTTGTACCTTAAGATTTTTAAAGTTGGAAACAACTATATATTAACTCTTTACCTCCTCCTTCGTGTATCCCTTATTAATGATGCACAGACAGATTTTGCTCCAGATGCTGAGTTGTCCCTTCCCTGAGCCTACAAGTTGGGAAATTTATTCCTGGTCATACGTATTTTTCTCTGACATAATGCCTTGAGCCATCACAGCAAAATCTGAATTAATTTACAGAAAACATGGGCTTATTTTGCTCCATTAATATTTGGAATGTTTGGGATTCAAGGAGTCATGAAGGGAATTATTGAAAACCTTGCATTCAGCTTGAATAGGTCCAGTAAAAGTCCCGTGTACTTTAAGTGCAGACGCCTTTCCCGAGCCTGTTCCTTCTTGTCCTGCTGCAGCTCCGCGCCAAGAAAGCCACTGCCTGGTTGCCACTGTGAAGGCAGCGACAGGGGCATGGAAGCCTCATTCTAGATCTGGAGCAGTGCTGTTATTAAAGGCTCCATTCCCCATTGAGCGGTGCTAGCGTCTCCCTCTGGCGTTGGGTGTCACCACCTGGAAACCCAGCTGACAACTTGATATTGTGGCGGTCCTTGCTGGACCGCAACTGTCCCTCATCCAGGGCCCTGGAGAGCGCTTCTGGGAGGATTTGAATCCGTCCCTTGCTCTTCCCCACGTGCTCCAGGGACCTGACTCCAGGTGCTTTCTGGAGTGTTTCTGCTGCGCCGACGTCAGTAATTTAAGAGGGGTGGCCGTGGACCCCCAAAACCACGGAAGGTGAGAACCAGGGGGAAGTGTCTTTGTGAGACTGACATGAGGCCCGAGCTCATGAGGGGCAGGTCCCTGCTGGTGTGCGGGGCTGACGGGTGCGTGCTCCAGACGGAGAGCTCTCTGTTCACGTGCGGGGCTGACATGGGGGTGGGGTGCGTGCTCGGGAGGGGCAGGTCCCTGCTCACACAGCTGACCTGGACTGAGTGCAAGCCCGGGGCTCAGTTCCTTCATGCTTCATATGTACTTGGGCATCTTCTCTTGTAGGTTCTTTTGTGGAGGAGCAGGGCTAGGCGTCCTGATTTTAGATATGAACGCATCCAGGCTCTCCTTCATGACCGTCATCAGAGCCTTGGAACTACAGTTGACCTCGAGCAATGCGGGGCTTAGGGGCGCCAACCCCCACCCAGTGGAAAATCCACGTAGAAAGAATTTCTGACTCCCCAGAAACTTTACTAATAGCCCACTGTTGACCAGGTGCCTTAGTGATGACTTCACACCTATTTTGTGTGTTTATGTATTATTTACTGCATTCTTGCAGTAACGTGAACTAGACAAACAAAAACATCATTGAGAAAATCAAAGGGAAGAGAAAATCCATTTACATTACAGCCCTGGTTTCTCAGAAACAGTCCGCAGGTAAGCGGACCTGCCTGGTTTAAAGTCATGCCACTGAAGGAGCAAGTGAATTTCAATGAGGGAACGTTCAACAGTTTCGCTATAAAATTCATACTCCCTACTTCCCTCAGAAAAGAAAAGAAGCTGCAAGTATCATACACTTAAACTGCCGGGTGATACCATCAACCTTGTGTATTAAGGAGGTGACTCGGGTCTGTGTGTCCAAGGTCGTCATCTGTTGCCCTCTTCCATTGCTCTGTGGGTTTGTTGACATCTAGGATTTTTTGTTTTTTGTTTTTAGTCTTTAATGGTACAGTGATTGATTTTAACAATTTCCATATTTGACATTGTTTTTGATCTTCTTTTTACTTTGTTCCCTGCTTTTTGCATTCTCCTCCCTACCCTCCCTCTTCCTCATCCCATTTTAATTGTTGGGTTGTTTTGTTTGCGTGTCTGTGTGTCGCTTATTTGTGGTTCTGTTGGTCTGGTGTTCTCTCCTTTCTTCTTGCCCCGCCCCTGCTGCTGTAGCCCCACAGGCTGTGGAAGCTCGCTGAGCAGGTAGGGGATCTTCCTCTTCATCCACACCAGTGCCCCCCACTCACCACCGTCTCATCAGCTTCCAGCACTGGGCCACACTAGAAGTTGAGTGCGGAGCCTGGCTGGGGTGCGGGCCACGGTCGGAGGACTGGCGCCCAGCACAACGCGCTCTCTCAGACGTCTTCGAACGTCACACGCTCACGACAAACACTTCCATTATGCACAGTCAGTGGTTTCTCTGCTAGTTTGGGGTCCTGTCTGTTTGACTTCACTTCCCACATTTGGTGACCTGTTTTCTGATTTGTTTACTTTTTAATTGGCCTTCTGTGGTTATGTGTTTTGCATTACTCAGAACATCATACCAGTTCTCCACTCAGCACTAGTCTGTAACGTGGCTCCTTGAGTATCCCCAGGTTGGAGAGAATGTTCTTTGCGTAATACGGGGTGGGGTGTAAGCTTCCACACAGAGGCTGACGGCACGTGCTATCCTCTGTCATGGTAAGAGACCAGTGACCAGGAGTGTTGAGTAGTGCAGCCTGATTTAAGGAAGGTGTCTTTATCTTATTCTTTTATAATACAAGGTTAAGATTCTCTCCTGAAGAATTTTAGCATAGTTCTTAAATAAATTGTGAGGGGCTCTCTCCATTTTTGGAAATTTGTTTGGGCTCCATCTTTTTCTACCCAAGGTATCACATGGCCTTCCCAAGAAATAGAGCTAGAAGTTTTGGTTTATAACGTAGGTTTAATTGCATTGCTCTTACGTGGAGGGAAATCACTGGTCAGAAGTCAAGCCAGCACGTTTTGAAGGGATTTGTGGTGCCAAGACCAGGTCTCTGCACCCCTGTGTTCGGTAGCTGAGTCACAGGGTGCTCCCAGGCTGACTGCACTCTTGACAAACATACCACCTCCCTGACCTGAGTCACATTACAAAAATAACCTCCCTCGGCTGGAGGGAAGCAAAGACAGAGGCAGAGCTAAAAGGAACGAGATAATTATCTCATCTCTTCCTTTTCGAGCTGTCAGTCAAGTCCCGTGTTCTGCTTCAGTATCTTGACCTCTAAAAACACGCCTTTTGGAATGCATGTAGCAGGGACTCCTCAGCAAACGATGCCTCCTATCCTTGACAACCTGCTAGCCAGACATCTTCACAGTTTCAGCCTTTGTTTATCTGGCAAGACGTGTGGCATGCCTCTTTTCTTTCTTATCTTTGTAAATATGATTGACAGTCAAGCCATGTGAGAATCCGGCATAATCCTACTAAGATGCTCCTTTCAGAACTGAGGTTATCAAACTAGAAACTAACAGGTATCTTGGAGAGAGGTGTGGGTTTAGTGCTTTTTAGGTTTTGTTTAGTTTGAGATTTTACCACAGAAATTCTCACTAACTGGTAGGAAGCGCAGACCCAGATGCCTCCCACACAAACTTGAGTTAACTGCGCTGTGTCCTTGCTTGCAGGGGACCTCGGGACCTGACCCAACCACCGTCTATGTTGATATGCGAGCTCTGAGACATGACAGGTACGGTGCGCTTGTGGGTTTGTTTCCTGGTTGCCCAGCGTGCGGGGCTGTCTAGCGAGGGAAGGAGCGTAGTGTCTGCCCGCTGGAAGCGCTGTTGCCGGGGGGTCAAGCAGGAGAGCTGCACCAGTTGGCTTGAACCGTGACCTCTCTCCACCTGTTTGGTTCCCAGTGGGGCTGTCCACTTTGACGTAAGCAAAGACTGTTGCAGAGTGCGCAGGGGTGACCGGAGTTGCTTCTGTAACAGTCTGGCCAGAAGCCTGTGGTTCTTTCCATCACTATTTTAACTGGGCACCGTGTTGCACCTTTTAAAGCTACCAGCACTCTGCCCACATTTCTTTTTGTTTTTTTAAGATTTTATTTATTCATTTGATAGACAGCTAGAGAGGGAACACAAGCAGGGGGAGTGGCAGAGGAAAAGAGAAGCAGGCTTCCCCCGGAGCAGGGAGCCCGATGCGGTCTGCCCACATTTCTTTATGGGAATTGGAATTTTGTGTAAAGGTGTTTCCGTGAAAAATTAAAACAAGAGTGAAGTTACCTTCTGTGCAGCTTCCCAAGCAGCCTTGAGCAAGAATGAAAGGTGAGCATTTGTCAGTTTTCCTCAAGCAGGAGAAGAACGTGGAGGTGTAAGCAAGATGAGAACCTTTCGAGGAATTTCTGCCCCGGCCAGGAGGACCTACCAAAAAGCCTGTGGTTCCCCACCGAGTAGACTGTTTCTGTCTGGTCACTATGGAGATGCCCACTCGTTGTTGTTTATGTGATGAGACACGGGAGCATGGACCCTGATACAGGTGTGTCCGGAAATGACTAGCAGGTGCTTGACGAATGCATTTCAACGGCCAGATACTGTGGGTCTCCTCCTCTGCTCACCTGCTGACGTGGGTCATCATGCTGTTCAGCGAGGGGAGAAGAGTTAGTGGCCACAGTTAGTGGATGGGGGAAACTCGCCCAGCTGAGCGGGTGGCCTAGCGTGTTCCTGGATGACACCGAATCCTGCGTGCGTTGGGGAGCGGGGCTGGGGAGGCCGGGGAGTACCACCCCCGACTCACACAGGGCATTCCCAGCAGGGCTCTCAGGCCCCATGGACGTCGGGCCATGTCTGATGAGCGCAGTTTGGGGAGTAGTACGGCTGGAGTCCCAGGGATGGAGGGGCAGGGGTGCAGCTAAAAATGTCCTATAGCACGTGGGACAGCCCCACACAGATGATTGAAATGCAGTGTGCTCAGCCTGAGAGGCTCGCCTGCATCCCCCTGTGTCCCACTGGAGCCCGCCTGGTCTCTGGGGGCCTCGTTTTAGACTTTGCTGTGGAAGGGGAATCAAGGTTAGAGCCCTGGGCTGGACACCCGTGCGGGAGGCCGAGGACAGACAAGACCACGCAACCCCCGCACCTTGCCAGCTCCCCACCGCACAGTCCCTGTAGATCATGTTCACGACTCAGAAATCTGGCTTTGAAGAGTTCAAGTAGCTTGTTCCAAGGGCATCGACACTTCCAAATGGTGACTTCTAGGCTTTAGAACAAATCTGCTTTACTCTCTACGGAAGCTACTTGGAAATGTTATTATATTATACCTTTTATACCTTCAAAAGATGAGCAGGAGCTCCCCCAGGAATGCCTGTTTGGGTAGCATTCATGCAGTTCCGTCTGTGGCCTGGCCCCAAACTCGGGACGAGCAAGCGCCATGAGAGCACGTGGACGAACGCGGACCCTTTGACTGGGACAAGCAGCCGACTACACGACCAGCCGCCCGAGCGGCCTGGGCCATGCGTGGCGTCACGAGCGGCCTGGAGCGTCAGGGATGTGGTCGGACGGAGGGGACAGAGGGGCTGAACAGAAAGCGTCAGTAGTACTTTCTACGGTGCCTGTGACCGACCCTGCGGAGGTGTTGGTTGGCAGATCTTCCTGCGGAGAGCACGCGACGTGGGAAAGGCAAGTGTGCGGCAGAGTGGTCCGAGCTCGGGGAGGAGCCGGGGCCTGAGATGCAGTGCGTGCTCCTGGTGATTTGCTCGTTCTCCCATCTCCAAAGTCCTTAAAACCTTTTAAGTGACGCTTTTGTCCCTGCTTTGTGCTCTCTGACAAGGCCATTTGGGGTGGAAGTAGAAGTACCTGGGGAGCTGGAAGCTGCTATCAGTCACACATCTTCACAGTTTCAGCCGTGTCATGGCCGACACTGGTGGCCACAATACTGGCCACGTCGGCAAGTGTCGGAGGGACCCAGCGAGCTGCCCCCACGCAGCACACGCAGAACCCCACGTCCGCCCTGGCCGGGCCTCTCCGAAGAAAGCCTTCCGCGTGGTGCCTGAGCCCCCCTGCCCGTCTGGCCACCCCCCTGCAGGCCGGTCACGCTGTGGCGTCCTCACTCCCCTCGGGCAGAGCGAGGGTGGGGCCGGGAGCTGAGGGGAGTGCCTCCTCTGTCAGTGTTTGACTGAAACCGAAGCAACCCTGGGCATGGCATAACCGCTCCTGCCGTGTGGTCTGTCCCCAGAGCTCCAGCAGCCGGGAGCCCGCGCTCCCATGTTCTCCGTGTCCTCCAGTGCCTTCACCACCTGTAGTAGACCTTCCCGGCCAGGTCGGGCTGGGTGGCTGGCGGATATGCTGATCACGCCTGCTTTTCTGCAGCAGAAAACCTCCCTGGTGCTTCCCCCTCGCCTGGGAGGCCCCTGCCTCTGGAAGCTGGAGCTCCCACCCCCTCCTCGAGCTGGGGGTCGTGCCCCCGGGGCCTCGCCACTGTCCACAACACCCCTAGTCTGCACAATCCCCTGCTTTCAAGCCCGTTCCGTTCAATACCATCCACCCTGCACATTCCCTAGAGAAAATATCACCCAGCTTGAAATCTCCAGCCTCACTTCTGACCTTTGTCAGCACGTAACCAGAAGTGTCCTAGCTGATGTGACGGAGAGGCTGTGGGGTCCAGCTGATCAGAGTTCAAATCTGGGCCGGCTCTGTGACCTCAGCCTCCCTGCGCTCAGGATGGGCGTGGTACAGCCACCCTCCGAGGGCCCTGGAGGTGCTGTGGGGGCCTCGGGGTTGAAGCTGTCCCTCCCACGGCACCAGGGTGACCCGGGAGCAAGAGGGAGCTCGCCTGGCTCCAGGTCCCAGCAGAGGTGCAGGTGAAACAGGAGAGCCTTTGTAAATACTGACCCTCTCTCTTGTCACTATTTGTGGGGAAAAAAAAAATGGGGCCGTTGTGCTAATCTCAGACGTATGGAGAGTCAGTGATGATTAATCACTTGTTGCTTTGGTACATTCACTAGGAGCCCCAGAGCACCTGCTTAATTATGATCTAATTAACTTGAAGAGAGTTAACTTGTCCGTGTGTACGTGCAGTTTCCCTAGAGAGCGACTGTGCGTGCTCACATGCACACGTGGAACAGGTGACGGAGGAGAGCCACATTGTGGAAGCCTGCGATCAAATAGTTACCCAAATTGATTTGATTTCTACTTGACTTTCTTTCTGTTTTTCTAACACCGCCTTGTCTTCTGTGACCCACAGTGTTTGGGATTTGGTCCTCTGCGTTTATAGCAGGTCACTGTGGAGAACATTTCTGCCTCACATCACAAGGGACTGACTCCTGATGCTGGAGTAGACTTAGTCTCACTGTGCACAAGAGGGAAATGATGAAATGGTTTGGGGACTACTTGAAAGTGTTACTTTTTAAAATACTCTTTCTAATACGTTCGTTTAAGATGAATTCATGGTCTGTCCATCTCTTCCAATTGCATCTTTCCTTAAGCACTTGGATTTTGCAGACTTGAGATAGGAAAGAAGAAAAATTTTCAGCATTTAAAGAAATAGTTTTAGGAGTTAAGTCTTATGGACACAATGTTAGCATAAAGCTTTCCCTAGCTTCCTTACTCCTCCTAACTTGAGGTGCTAAGTCTCCAGAAAGCAGGGATAGTCCGTTAAGTCCTGGTCAGTGGTTAACCGAGTATTGAGACCCAGAGAGAAGTGAGCACAGAGTAGACGTGCGTTGGTAGACTTGTGATCTAGTCTACGGCAAGAGGGGGGCCAGATGAACACAGAACAGCTGAAAAGCGACCCTGCTCTTGGTTGGCTCCCGGTGTGCACGTGATTGGCATGAGGGTCTTAGGAGAACCTGACGTGGAGCTCGCACTTATTACTGAATCTCTGATTTCCGGTCACATAGTCCTCCACAGCCACCTGGGAGGTGTGTGGGGCACCTAAGTTGCGCAGGCCCTTTGTGGACCGAGCTGACCCCAGGGGTTCTGGATGCCGTGAGCATCATAGTTTCCCTGACGTTCCATGAGGCACAGGACCCACTGTTCCTGGGTTCCGTTCAGCTGAGCCCGAGCGCACCCTGCCTGTCCGGTGGGGATAGGAGTACCTACCTTGTGGAAGCATCGTGATGATTCACTAACGTAATACATCTAAACAATGTATTGCTTCTATAGATACATACATTATATATATAGTTATAGATTTGCTTTTCCATCTGTTATATTTGCTCTCCTCCCTTATGTCTGTGTCTGGCTGTCCACAGATGTGCACACGTGCTTCTAGTTCATTGTTTGGCCACCTTAATCGCGGCTACGTAATCGAAGTTGAAGAGATCAGGGTTGTAGTGTGGGTTTTATGCATTCCTTAAATGGTGCTTAAGGAGTGTACTTGAAAATCGGATGAGTTTATCGATGGAGAAAACTGAGTAAAAAGAAAGAGTTCATATTTTGCAACGTGGTTATTTTGGGGTGAATTTCCAGCCTCCATCTTCCCTGCAAGGCCAAAATCTTCCCTGGAATTGGTAGCTTCCATAAAAAGACATGATTCCTTTTACTCTGTTCTCTCACCTTTAGAACGCAGCCCAGCATATCAGCCTGTCAAAGTCTCCAGAGCTGGCTGTGTGGGTGGGGAGCCCCGAAGCCATGTCTGAGAGGCCCTGGCTGGGTGCGGGAGGCAGGCCCAGGCTCCCAGCCCCATTCCAAGGACATTTCGGGAGCTGGGAGAAGCAAGCTCTTCCCTTGATTTCTTCTGTGCTTTTCCCCCATCCAGCATCAACATCCCTTAGAGACCATACACCTTTCAAACCCATCACCTGTTTCTGATCTTTGCACCTCATTCTGACACCTGCTGTCCTGTCAAGAGATCCCTAGAGAAGTAAGAGCCGCAGAGGCGCTGATGCGGGCACCGGTCACAGCTCTGCCACCAGCTGGCTGTGTGACCTCAGACCACGTCATTGAGCCTCTCAGCCCGGCCCTCACTCGTTTCAGGCCCCCCCCTTCCCCACCTGGTTCTGAATGCTTGGGGGATGTATCTGAGTCCCCTTCCCAATTCAAACATTTGTGGAGTTTTGACTAAGTGTTCCTTCCTTTTCTAGAACATTTGAGGCTCTACTGAGAAATTGTTCTGTGGTCTCTTCTCAGTAAAGATCAAATTTAAATAAATAAGAATAAAAACGTATTGACTGGATAGTTTTTGCCCCACTGGTTTATTCATTAAATCTTATCGCAAAGACCTCTACCAAATCCTCTAAATTGGAGCTGCAGATAAACTACAGGACAGCCAGTTGAATTTGAGTTTCAGATACAAGAGGCATCATTTTCCTAGTGCAAGTATGTCCCAAATATGCGTGGGTAAATGTGCACTTTAAAAAGTACTAGTGTTGATCTGAAATTCACATTTAACCAAGCATCTTGTATTTTCATTTGCGACATCTGGGCCCCCTTCCCTAAAATCAGACGCTCGCTGTGTTCTCACGGCCACCACGTTATGAGTGAGGCGTGTTCTCTGACAGTAGAGCGATCTGGTTCATGCCCCATGTGTTCCCTGGGGGAAGGCTCCCTCTGCAGATTGCCGCCTCATACATTGATTATACATTGATCTTTCCAGAGGAAGGTGGACACGGTCCCTGATTTCTTGTCCTGACATGTGCGCACATGGCCAGAGCAACATGAGCCCTTCCCGGCACGCTGTGCAGGAAATCCAATCCTGCTGGCTTTGGGGGGTTCTGCAGTGTCTCATGTGGGGTCAGGACTCAGGCCCCGAGAAGGAGAAGGGGTTCAGCAGCTCCCCCGCCGTGGGCTGGTGGCATCAGCCAGACGGAGTGCCTGTTCTGCCTGCGCACCTGCTCCCTCCGACCAGCTGCGCGGTTGGAAAGGCTGTCCCATCATCTTCTTGTTCTCTCTTCCCTCCTCATTCTGGTGTTGTGCACACACACGTCGCGGTTTTGAATGAAGCGGCCCAGAGTGTGATTGGGTGGGTACAGAGAGAAGAGGACAGCACAAGTCTGTGAGGACCCTCTTCCAGCTGGTCAGCACATTTCAGCTTCTCTTTCTGTGTCCTGGTGACTTACTCTGTTCCCGCCGTTAACAGAATCACCACCACAAAACCCTACGAATGCCATTTGATTATAGGGTCTTAGCAAAGCCAAGGGCAGCCAGCTAATTCTTGCCCATGTGGCTGTCATACCCAGCCATCATTAGAAAGTGAACGTCATTTTAAAAGAAATGAATCCTAGATACTTTTCCCTCAAAGGGAAGCATCTCTGCTTAAGTAAACTTACTCTTGGAGAGTCCTCTTGTGGAGAAGTGCTGGCCGCCTGCTCGGGCTTGGGCCCGACTGTGGCCCGGGGCTGGCACAGGGGACCACAGGGGACCACAGGGGCGGGGCTCAGGGCTGCGTGTGTGACGGGCAGCACAAAGGGACGGCGTGGCTTCTGCCTTATGGGACTTAGTCGTGGTCTGTGTATTGAAGCAACGTGTGACCTCCTCCTGCACCGCGTGTCCCCTGCCACGTAACAGGATGCTGCAAACGGGCATGCCGGGGTCGTGTGCTGGAATGTTCTGCAGAACGGACAAAGAATCGACAAGCCCAGAAACAAACCTGAAGGGAACGGGTGGACTGATGGGCCTCCGGAGGGGACCCCACGAGAACAACGTGACATTCCCTCAGCCCTTCGGGTCAGGCATGAGGAAATGTTAGAGAACCCCAAAGTAATAATGTCTAAACGATTAAATTTTAGCTGAGTAAACACACACAACACAGAGTTTACCATCTTACCACCATTAGATGCACAGTTCCGTGGCGTTCAGCACATTCATTGGTGGGCGGCCGTCCCTGCCACCGTCCACAGAGCTTCCACATCTTCCCAAACCGAAACGCTGTCCCCATCAAACACTAACTCCCCCGCCCCAGCCCCTGGCACCCCCCATTCTACGTTCTGTCTTCGTGAACTTGACTACTCCACGGACCTCATAAGTGGAATCTTACAGGGTTTGTCCTTCTGCGACCGGCTTATTCTCCTGAGCATATGCTGTTCTGCAGGTGTGCAGCCCAGAAGTGGCCTGAAGAAAGGGGCTGCCCCTCCATGGGGGCGGGTGGCAGCTTTAAGAAGCGAAGGGAACTTGCACGCGCTGCTTGTCTTGGGCGGCAGTAAGACAGGAGGATCCCCCCGCACCTGCCCACCAGATCTTACAAGTTACAAGGGGCCCTAACTGGGCTCTGTCACATGGACTGTGCAGGTGTGTTCTCAACACCATGTCACCAGGTCAGGGCTGTGTCCCTGGAGTAGCCTCAGGGAGCAGAAGGGCACTTGGAGCCCACGTTCCGAGGACAGGGGAGGAGTGAGCAGCCTCTGAATGCCCAGGTCCAGCTCGCGGGTCAACCAGTGGTCCCGTCTTCTTTATCACATTCCCCCACATGTCCTCAGGGCCCATCCATGTTGGAGCATGTGTGAGAATTCCTTCTTTTTAGGGCTGAGTAATATTCCATTGTACGGATGGACCACATTCTGCTTACCCGTTCATCCATTGATGGACACCTGGATTGCTTCACCCTTCCTGCTGCTGTGCACATGGGCATAGAACTCTCTCTTCTAGCCTCTGCTTTCACATTTTTCAGGTATATACCCAGAAGTGCAGTTGCTGGATCACAGGGTAGCTCTATTTTTAACTTCTTGAGGAACCTCCATACTGGTTTCCACAGTGGCTGCACCAGTTTGCATTCCCACCAACAGTGCACGAGGTTCCCCTTTCTTGGCATCCTTGCCAACATCTGTTGTTTTGGGTTTTTTGATAGTAGCCATCCTAACGGGGGTGAGGTGGTATCTCATTGTGGTTCTGATTTGCATTTCTCTGATGACAAGTGATATCGAGCCTCTTATGTGCTTATTGGCCATTCATATATCTCTTTTGAATAAATGTCTGTTCAAGTCCTTTGCCCATTTTTAATCAAATTGTTTTATTTTTGAGTGTTAAGAATTCTTTATAAGTTCTGGATACAAGTTCTTTCTCCGATATATGACTTGCAAATATTTTCTCCCGTCCCATGAATGCCTTTTGTTCTTTTGACACCATCCATGGCACAGTTTCTCATTTGGATGTGATCCAATCTATCCATCTTTTGCTGCCTGTGCTCTGGTGTCCTAGCTGAGGTTTTTTGGGTGGGTTGGTTGGTTGGTTGGTTGGTTGGTTGGTTTTTTAACAAATCCGATATTGTGAAGCTTTTGCCCTATGTTTTCTCATAACATTTTTATACTTTTAACTTTTGCATTTAGGGTCTTTGATTCATTTTGAGTAAAGTGGTTTCAAATGATGTTTTTATGTCTTATTTATTTTTTTAAGTAGGGACCATGCTGGGCATGGAGCCCAGTGTGGGGCTTGAACTCACAGCCCTGAGATCAAGACCTGGACTGAGGTCAAGAGTCGGATGCTTAACTGACTGAGCCACCCAGGTGCCCCTAAGTGATATTTTTAAAAGGCAGGGGCTGTATTCTTTTTAAATGTCGATTTCGTAAAGACAGAAAAGCTTCGGAAATGGTCTTCAGTAATAGAAGCTAAAGAGATGTGACAACCAAATGCAAAAGCTGGTGCTCAGCGGGTCCTCGACATGAGGGGGGCAATGCTCTTGCAGCCGTCGTCGGGCTGATGGACAGAACCGCAGTCGGGGCTCAGATCGGCGTTACGTCACTGACGCTGATTGCCGTGCTTTGATTATGCGTGAGAATATCCCTCCTCGTAGGAAATGCTTGATGAAATACTGAGCAGTAAAGGGTCACGATGGATGCAGCGTCCCGCCCATCTTCAGAAGGACGTGTGTGTGTGTGAGAGAGAGAGAGAGCAGGACAGAGAGTGCACACGTGATTAAGCAAGTGGAATAAAATGTTAACAGTAGGTGAACCTGACTAAGGGATATTGGAAGTGTTCTTTGTACTCTTTTCATTTTTTAAGTTTTCTACAATTTTGAAATTACTTTCAGAGAAACGATACTCGTAACATATCAAGTCCAGAAGTTATTTTTCAGGTCTTTCTGTTCTCAAGGGAAAGGAGGTGTGCATTCATAAAGACCTTCTGGTGGGAGGTAGCAGACACAACTCCCAACTATTTTTGGCAGACACGGATCCATGTAGAAGGGAACAGGGTGTCCAGTGGAACCCAGGGTAGAAGCAAACTCCAGAACACCCCGAGGGGTGCTCCATGTTGCCCTGTGCTCTCGGCACGGAGCTCTGCCGGACGTCTCCGTAGATGGATCGGCTGTTTGTCATCCTGGGAGGACACTGCCAGTCCCAGCCTTGAGGTGTGGAAAGGGGTGGGGGTCGTGCTAATGGAGAGACCGGACAAACAGCCTCTTGGGATGGAGGTCTGGGTCAGCACAGAGGGATGCCTCGTTTGAGTACATGCCCTTGGCTGGACATGCTGAGAAGGGCTTCACCTCTGTGGTCTTCCTCCCCAAACTCACAACCGCTGTCCCACCCTGGGAGGAGTACCAGATGGTCCCCCAGAGCAGCTCGCCCGTCCCCTCACAGCTATCACGGTCATTAAAACAGAAGGTGTGAGCAACTGCAGCAGCCTAGAATGCCTGTGGAGACGTGAGGGCCAAATACTCTGTGGGATGCAGAGGAAGGTCATTAGCCAAATATGAAGTTTGGACTCAAGTTGACAGAAATGTATTGGTGCGGCCCCTTAGCTGCAGCGGACGTCCCTCCCATTCTAACACTCAGGCTTGTGTGTCCAGGACTGTGGTTATTGCCAGGAGCCTGGTGGGTCTGCACTCTGCGTTCAGGTTCTCTGTGAATCTTAAACTGTCCTGGGGCTCCTGGGGGGTTGTCGGTGAAGCGTCTGCCTTCGGCTCAGATCATGGTCTCAGGGTCCTGGGATCGAGTCCTGCATCAGGCTCCCTGCTCATGCACACTTGCGCACTCTCTCCCTCCCCCTCTCTAGTTCACTCTCTCAAATAAAATCTTAAAAAATAAAACTGCCCTAAAAATAAATGCTACAAGTTAAAAGGAAAAGCCCGGATGTCTGAAAAACGTGTTTTTCCTAAATTTAATTTGAATGAATTTGCATCAGAATCTTATGAATGGACACAGGGCTTGGCCCACACCCTTGGTCGGGTGTCCACAAACAGACGCCAACAGGAAGAAAAGGGTGCAGGGCTCCCTCCAGCCTGAGGGAAAGACGAGGAGCAACGCAAGTGTCGGGATTTGGAGGGAGGGGTGCTGCGGGGCAAGAGCGTGTTAGGTCCTCAATTTTCTAAGAGAAGAGGCAACAGATGCACGTAGGCATTCTCTTTGCACAGTGGTTATGTTAGGTAAGCATGCTCTCCTCTTCTGCCTGTCATCGCTGGTCTTGGGGCGATTTCCCCCGGTTTGGGGCCCCTGCGACACCACGGGGCTGCTGGCCCGCGTGTAACCCACCGCTGTTCTCAAGGGCTGACTCCAGGGACGAGCTTCCCTTAGAGACCATGCTGCTTTCGGTGCGTTCTGTTCTGCACCTGCTTCGGGGCCGTGACCATGATGTCCCTCGTACGTCCTCGGATACGCTTCCCCAGCAGCACAGGGAACAGCACGCCATTAAGTGCCAGACTTGGACAGTAAACTTTGTCTCATTTTCCTCCCTGTGCCTCAGCCGCCGGCGGGCTGAGGGCGACGTTCAGCCACAGCACCTACAGTGGAGACCCACGTCTGTGGAGCCGTCACACACACCCCGTCGTTGGGGATTTCCCCTCCGTCTTCTGGGACTTTAAACAACTTCTCATGCCAATGGCTTTATTGTGTTACGTTCAGCATGTTAGATGCTCCAGACTTTTTGGAAGAACGTTTAAGTGAAAGCCCAGGCTGGTTTCTAGCAGCGCGTCCGGGGCATGGGCCGGGAGGGGGGCTGCACAGAAGCTCTTTTTCACACGGACGGACGACTCTGGGTCCTGTCTCCTCCTCTGCGTCTGGTGTAGCAGAGCGGGCTGTGGCGATTGAAGGTGTAGATGGTGCTCGCCCCCAGGTCGCGAGCGACTGCCAGGAGGCCAGGGCTGGGCAGCAGCGTGACCAGCAGGGACAGGTCCCCCATCAGAATGCTCCTGACAGCGGCCGTGATGCACGCCTTCACTCGTACTGGGGCAGATGGTGTGATGTCTGGGTTGTTTCGTGTCTCCTGAGCCAGTGGGTGACAGTGGGTGTAGGGCAGCATCAGCGGGCCTGGCCCCAGGAGGGCAAGGTGCTCCTGTCCGCGGGGCGAGACTCATGGTCCACAGCCCCGTGTCAGGTGGAGGAGGGGGGCGAGCATGTTGGAGAGCTGGTGAGCCTGTGGTAGTGCTCCCACCCCGTCCCGCACGGCAGGAGGAAGTCCTGACGAGGAAGGAACCCTTTGCAAACGGACCTCTCACTGCAACAGCCCTGCGTCGGCAGCCCCTTGGCATCAGCCCGATGGTCTGTTGCCTTTCCGGGTGAAGCTCGGGTCGGGGTAAGAACAGCCCGAGGACAGAGCACGAGGTAGGGATTTTATCAGGAATCATAAATCTCCCCCACATTACCTGTGTTCCTTGCTGTCTCTTTTCTAGCAAAAGCCTAAACTTCAAGTCATTAAGACAGCCTAGGTGGAAAAACATGTTTTCAGAAGCCCAGGGTTTGCACTTGAATTTAGGCATGTCCGAGATGAGGCCGGGCTCTCCCCAACAGGAGCATGGCCAGGTTAGAGGGGGACGGGACAGCCAGCGCCCCAAGCACGCTCGTGCGCTGGCGAGCATCCGCGTCGGCTGGGGAGGGGGTTTTACTCAGGACCCGGGGAGCCGGCTCGGTCTGCAGGAATGGACATGAGAGCAGCCAGAGCAGGGGCGGAACGTCCCTGGCCCAGAGTTGGCGGGTTTCATCGGCTCCTGCCTCATGTCGGATGGATTCTGCCGCGTCCGTCTGAGTCCTCCCGAGAGGGTCTCTGCTGTAGGCTGTCTGTCCTCTCTCGGAAGACAGGATTGTGTTCTCCGCTCCGCGTCCCTGTGGGACAGAGCCAGGCCCGCTCGCTGGCGGAGGGCCTGTCCCTGCAACGCCTCCCATGTGCTGTCGTGTGGCCGCAACCTTGCAAACCGTAGGGAGAGAGCAGTGCCCGTGGCAGCACACGGCCACGGGCCGCAGGGCAGGTGCCCGCTGGATGCCCTCGGACCCCACGCTGGCCAGCTTTGCCTTCTTGTTTAAGCAGGGTTTGGTTTGGTTTGGTTCTTTTTCATTTTCATTTCACTCTCGGGATATTTTTCTTCTCATGTGGATGAAGGGCAGTCTTCTGTGGCATTTGTAGCCTTTTCGTGTGGGACCCACCGTGAGCAGTGCCAGCACCCTATTGCTGCTCCCTAGGGAGACCAGTACACCGTTTCCACCCTGACACAGAAGACCTTCCTCACGGTGGAGCCTCCTTTCTTCCTCATGTGAGATGAGATCCCTCCTTTCTCTGAGAGTCGGACAGGGAAGGACAGGGCACAAGTAATCACAAGGAATCTCTTCGAGCAGGAAGAGGCCAGAGGAGTCATCTGTTCGGGGAGGCAGGCACCGGCCAGGACCCCGCTCGCTGAGGGAGAACCGTGCCTTTGTGCCCTCCCCTCAGATGGGCCAGGCGTGGGCCTGGGGAGAAGCCTGCAGGCAGGGAGAGCGGGTCCTGGGCACCAGACGCCAGCGTCCAGGGACGTTGCCCCTCGTTTTCTGGTTCCACCCTTGACACCGGGATGCCCTTTCTGACATCCTCACAGTCCTAATGCAGTGGTCAGAGCTGCTTGATACGTCCAAAATGCCCGGCAGGGCTTTCCAACACCCTAAAATAGCGGTCGCTACGCATGGACAGCCGGCAGAGCGGAAGTGTGTCTGAAACAGCCCTCATTTTTGGCTCAGTTTTGCTCCCCAGCCCGACTCCCTGGCCTGTGGGGGGTGCCTGTCCTGGTTGCTGGCCCGCTGGGTACCCCCAGACACAGCAGCCCTGCTCACGCAGGGACCGGGCCACGCAGTGGGCCTGCTCGGCCCTTTCTCCTTCAGCCCACCCACTCCTAACTGTCCGCCCAGTTTGGCCCCACATCCCCGTGGCTTTCTCCATCTGTAGCAAATGGCGAATATCCAGACGCCACAGTTGGGCAGCCAGCTGCTGGACAGAGGCGTGTCCACTTCACCCAGCCGTTCGGACGAGCCCGGCGCTAGCTCAGTGTCGCGGTCCCAGCCTCCCGACCCAGCGTGAGCACCACGTCTGTCTACAAGTGCGACAAGGCAAAGCCCACAGGTTCTCAGTGCTGTTGCGATGGGGGCCATTAGTCCTAACGCAGCCTCCCTGGGTCCTGAGCGGGTGTGTCTCTTACAATTCTGGAGTAATGCACCTGGTGTGTTAACTTCTGAAGGTTAACGTCATTAAGCCCAATGGCATATTCTAGAACCGTTCCCATAGTGCATGGGATCTAGGCCGTTTTTCTTGGATTGACCCCTCGTCTGCTGCCGTCAGCATCAAGTCTTCCTTGAGACAAACACCAGTGACCCTAGTGGTTATCATCTAACCCAAAATTGGAATAGTGAGTTCTTCCACATCATCAGATTACCGCTGCCACCGCTCGGGTGCTCTCCCTCCCTCCCCAGGGCTGCCAAAGAGAAGGTGTCAGTCCCCCTGTCCTGCCCCGACCCCCAGGATTCAGCTGCAGCAACAGGAGGTCCACACCCAAGGCTGGCTGCGTGGGAGCCCCACGTGCCCAGCAGCACCCCTCCAGCCCCCTTCCGTCTTCAGAGTCCTTACTAGTTAGGAGGAGGGCCGCTGTGATCATGCAGAGCGTGGCTGGGGCGTGCTGAGCTTCACTTCCCCACGGGCGTGGAGACACAGCGTGCCACCTCTCCATGCCCCCAGCGCCTGCTCCACAGGATTCAAGCACTCTTCCAATAAAAACTGCCTTTTAGATGAATGAACAGCACTGCAGTCCTATAGTGGCCAAGATGCAAAACCAGGCATTTAAAAAAAACAGCTGGGAAGGATTTAACCCGCTCTGGTTGTGACTGCACCAATGTCGTCTGCAGTTGTTTGTTTGTTTGTTTGTTTTAAGATTTTATTTGAGAGAGAGAGCATGAGCAGGGGGAGGGGCAGCGGGAGAGGGAGAAGCAGACTCCCCGCTGAGCAGCGAGCCCGATGCGGGGCTCCATCCCAGGACCCGAGATCATGACCGGAGCCGAAGGCAGACGCTTAATGACTAAGCCACCCAGGTGTCACCACCCACAGTCCTTAAGATTTAATCACCAATAAGTATTTTTTTTAATGGAAAAGAGTTTCTTTTCTGAAACGAGGTTTTGCTGTCCGAGTTGGCCAGTCCTGCCTCCAGGGCTCGGACGCACCTGGGTCAGAAGGTAGACTCTCTCTGCAGCCACAGACCTGGGCCCTGCCGAGGCTTCACAAGCGCCTCAGCCCTGGGCAGTGCGGTCCCCACGGCCTGCAGCCGGTTCAGAGCTATGGTGTCATGCTTACTCCTTTCCTTTTCTGCAAGTGCTGAGTTGAGTCCTGGTTCCTCTCGATGCAGAATCATTTTCCCAGCTGTTGTGCAGGCTTGGTGACTGGGACGTGGCCTCTGTGGCCTGTCCCGTGTCTCTCTCCATCTCCCCTCCAGAGCTCAGCCGCCGTCTGCTGCCGGACCACCTAATACTTTGATTTCTGAGCTCTCTTTGTGTTGGACGGTGCTCACCAGCAGACTGAACATGCCCCAGCAACCCACCCGGCGTCGACCGGGTGCTAAATATGGAGGAAGGGAACCGTAGGCTCAAAAACAGCCAAGTCATCATACCTTCTTTTTCTGTTTGCAGAGTCCGCTTGGTGGAAAGAGGCTCTCCTCATAGCTTGCCCCTCATGGAATCAGGAAAAGTAAGTATTGAAGGAAGAAAGATATATTTCTGTGTAAGTTTGAGTCTCCGCATATGGGCTTTGACATTTTAAGAAAGGTATTTTATACAGTATTTTCTCCAAAAAGTTTTCTTAAATGTAATATTTCAGGACTAGGTTTGGCCATGAGTACAGGAACTGCACAAACAACAGTGTTTTAAACAAGTTAGATTTTTTTAAATTTTTTAAACGATTTATTTTTAAAGAATTTATTTATTTGACAGAGAGAGATGCAGTGAGAGAGGGAACACAGGAGGAGTGGGGGAGGGAGAAGCAGGCTTCCCACGGAGCAGGGAGCCCGATGTAGGAACTCGATCCCAGGACCCTGGGATCATGACCTGAGCTGCAGGCAGACGCTTAACGACTGAGCCACCCAGGCGCCCCTAGATTTTTCTTTCCTCTCACATAAAAGACATCATGAAAACTCCAGGGGCCCTGCCATCTTCTGTCTTGTTTTGCTTTGCATGGATCCCATTCCCAGGGTGCCTCAGGGTCAGAAGTGGCTGCTCCCACCCTAGCCATTGCTTCCACATTCCAGCAGCCGCAGCTGCAGAAGCAGGAAAGGGAAACTAAAGGTGCAGACCTCAGCGAAGGCTCCTAAGCTACCTTATACACACTTCAGTACCGCTGTCCAGAATCTGGTCACACGGCCACACTGACGGAGAGAAAGGTTGGAAATGTTGTATCGGTTCTGAATATCCATGGGCCTAACTAAAAACCCAGTGCCGATTGCTGTGAAAGTAGACGAAGAAGGGCGGTCACGGGACAGAGTAGTTTCTGCCACTGTGGGTATGTTTTTTATTCGCGTCAGAGGGCAAGACCTCTTCACTTACACCTAAGTGAAGACTTCTTTTTCCTGTTTTTGGCCTCACTTGACGTAATTCCAGAAGTGCCTCGTGTCACTTCTGGACCTTTTGTAATCTCCGTCCACATGAGCACCAGGTAGAGTTCTAGTACTCAGTTGGTTCTAACGGTAGGACGCTGTGCTTGCCTGCCCCAAGCCAGCCGTTAGCAGGACGAGGGACCAGAGCCACCACATTACACATCAGACCGGAGCCACCACATTACACGTCGAGGGACGGGACAGGACTTCTCACCACCGATGTTTTGCCGAATCTCAACCCTTCCCAGTAGCTGAACCAACACGGGCTGTTTTCTAAATTTGCAGAACCAGCTTTTGCTGCCACATGCATGTGGTGTTAGTGAAATTCAGAATGTTTCCAAGCCAAACTTCCGTTAAGAGGGAGATGCTTGATATGAGCATTCTGATACAAGACAGTGACCTGCAGGAGGGTGTGGAAGCCTAACCAAGGTGGAGAGCTGGACGGGCATTCAAGTCAGAACATGCTGGGATGTGCCGGCTCTTCCTTCCTCCCGCCACTGCACTGTGCCGTGCCCACCTGTGCTTTTAGTCCACGCTCATCTCAGAAAACTTGATCCGTGACCTCCTTAATTCAGTACCTACTGCAGACCTCACCCCTTCCTCCACATTAGCGTCCCATGATGTCACGCACAATGTTAAACATAAGTGGAAAATTAATTGAAATACCTGAAGATTCCTGTTTTGCAAGCGTCAGGCTGAGTTACATCATTTATCCTGTTTTTATTCAGATTTTTAATTTAAGATCACATTAACGCAGGCTCTATCACCGTAGTAATAATTGCAATAAGATGCAATTGTCACATAGTAATTATGTCATGCTGTGGTATGTAATTTTGATTTAAAGCCATACCACTTTCTAAACAGTTTTAGAAAAGGAAAACAGGCATGTGGCATGAAGGCAAGGTCAAGGCTGATTGGAGTGTAGCATCTCCCTCTCTCCACTGACGAGAATGTTCTCCTTGCCCACATAGATACTTCCAGGGGTTCGGATCATAATTGCCAATCCAGAAACAAAAGGACCGTTGGGCGACTCCCACCTGGGTGAGGTGAGTTACGGGGTGCCCACCCGGGAGAGGTGAG
>NW_027397098.1:16036251-16070118 GCF_003265705.2 Callorhinus ursinus
CCCGGGAGAGGTGACTTATGGGGTGCTCACTTGAGTGAGGCGAGTTATGGGGTGCCCCCCCGGGAGAGGTGACTTATGGGGTGCTCATTCTGGTGAAGTGAATTACGGGACGCCCACCCGGCCGAGGCGAGGTGTGGGGTGTCCACCTGGGTGAGATGTGGGGTGTCTGCCCAGGTGAGGTATGGGGTATCCACATGGACGAGGTGAGTTTGGGGTGTCCTCAGAGATAGAGCCTCTGAGACCAAATCTACTCTCCTGCTCTCTGCTTCCTGCCCTCCTGGACACCAGTCAGCCCCACTCCCCTGCCACCAAGCCACAGCACCCCTCCTGATCAGCTTCGTTAAGTCTCAACTGACTGGCTGGAAAGTGACTCAGAATGAGCTATGGAAGTTCAGGCTACAAAGTGCATTTCCGTAAGGAAGCCGTCATTGCTGAGTTCCTGGGGACGAGGGTGGAGCACTGTGCACAGAGCAAACGGCCGCAGCCTAGACTCATAGAATATCAGTAAACGGTGGCAAGCGGGTTTAGGAAATGACAGGTATTTCCTTCGGTCAGAAAGTCCATACTGGCTTTGACCCTTCAGCCCAGATGTACGATGAAACCCGGCTGACCGCCTCTCCTGCTGCGTGCAGCTGGAGAACACACATCCTCAGCCCGCCGTCCCCCATCCTTCCCCCGCCCCACTCAGCCAGGCCACAGAGGACGCAGAGGACATCAGGGAAGGGTGCCAGCACACTTACCTCCCCTCCCGTTCTCTCCAAGGCCGAGCCTGCCCTGTGCACTGGGTGGAAGGAAGCCCATCCTGCCCGGGGGGAGCCTCCTGGCTGCTGGGGTCACCAGCCCTGTGTGGTCAGCTTTCCCTCCTTACAGACCTGCCTGTAGCTGACACCCCATTAAAAACACCACCGTGCAACACACAAGAGAACAAACCGGTGGTTGGCGGAGGGGAAGGTGGGTGCGCGGATTGAGAGGTACAGACTTGCAGTTGTGAAGTGAATGAGTCTCGGGAATAAAGAGTGCAGCCCGGGAATTGTAACAATGTTGCCCGGTGACTGCAGTTACTGTTCCGCATACAAGCGTCAGACCGCTGTGCTGTGCACGGGACACTAACGTAACCTCCTGTGCCAGCCCGCCTTCAGCTGAAACAACAAAGCTGGGCCACCGCCTCTCCCGGAGCCCTCGAGCTGTAAACGGTGACTAAAGGACCGTGCTGACCGCTCCCCAGACTCCATTTCTGTGTGGGCTGTGGTTTGGCCCTTCATTTGAATGTCTCAGCTATGTGTAAAGATCAGAGCTGAGGTGATAAAATCCCGTACAGATCTTATTTACGAATTTCCTTTAAGTACACTCCTAGATGAGATTGGGGAGGACGGCGTGCTGTCTTGGGCACCTGGGGGAGCCGGCCAGGGGTCAGAATCCACCTCACTCCCGTTTTCTGACTGGGACTGTGTCTTAATGAGGAAATTGCGTGTTGGAGAGCAGGGGACAGGTTTCATTCCCCCTGCGTGATGGTGTCGCTTCTGTGTCTGCTCTAGGCTTTGGTTTGTTCAGCACGGAGGATTAGGTGGCTGCAGGTGCCCAGCGGTGAACACATTTGATATGTTCACTTTAAAATCCTCAGTCTGTTTTAATGGGCTTCTCAAGAGGCGGGCAGCCTCATTGTTCATTTAGTGGCTCTATTCCAGTAAATTCTGTGGCGTCTGAGTCTCCCCTGAAGCCTGCGTGAGATTAACACGGCCAGGTTCCCGCCGGACGTGGGCACTCCGATGTCACTGACTGCCCAGGTAGTTTCCTCCCTGCGGTTCCTCCCCAGCGAACTCACCCAGTTCTGTTGCTTCCTTCACAGATCTGGGTTCACAGTGCCCACAATGCCAGTGGTTATTTCACCATTTACGGAGATGAGTCCCTGCAGTCAGACCACTTCAACTCAAGGTTAAGTTTTGGAGACACCCAGACGGTCTGGGCACGGACAGGCTACTTGGGGTTCCTGCGGAGGACGGAGCTCACAGATGCAAACGGAGGTAAGAGCCCAGGCGGTAAGAGCCCAGGCAGATGGGTGGAGAGGCCCCCAGGCCCTGAGAACGTTTGTGGGCCTGGGACCCCAGCCCCATGAGCACATCGTGCATGCTTGCTGCAAACCAGCTGAGCGTGAAGGAGAGGAGGGTCGGTGTGAGTCCAGCACGCTGGAGCCACGTGAGAGACTGTGTGCTCCATGAGCACAGTCTCTCACGGAGCCAGGGACAGATTTAAACCCGGCACAGGAGCCAGGACACCATGCCCCTCCATGCAGTGGACGGGCCCCTCACCCACCCGCAGCGGCCCCATGCCCCCGAGGCCCACCTGGACAGCTGCTGCAGGAGCGCGCACTGCCCTCTGCCTGACCGGACCGGGCCTGGCCTGTCGGGAAAGGGAGGTAGCAAGGTGCTCAGGCCTTGGGCAGGGGGAGGCGCTGCTCCCTCCTTCACTGGCGGCTGGCGCCAGGCAGGAGAGTTATACAAAATGAAAAGGTACAGGCCTACTTGCTAGGAGAGTCCCAGCTCCTAGTTCCACTCAAAGTAGAGGCAAGACTCAGTTATTTCAGAAGATGGGAGCTGAGATTTCCTAGGGAGATCCTGCCGGACCCAAACCCCAGGAGGTGAGTGTCTAGGAGGCTTCCTGACACACCTGCCTGGCAGGAGCTTTGTGAACCTGGCTGAACTGGCATATAATTAGTGGAAAAGCACAAAAACATTTTGGCATCGCATTTGCAATTTGGGAAAATCATAGACTGTTTTATTTGAGGGTGCTCTCTGGGATTCCTGTGAGGAACGAAGCAAGGCAGGGCCATGTGATCCAGACCCCCCAGGAGGAGGGACAGGTCCCATCCCGCGGAATTCTGGGGTGCTGGGAACAGCACTGTTGCTGTTTCCTCACCTCTGTGACCCCCCAAAAGATGGGAGTCCTGCTGAAGTAATAGAAGCCAGCAAATAAACATCCCCATCTCATCCGACTTGAACTGGAAAAGATATTCCCACTCAGAGGTGGAATTCTAGCAGTTACGGCCTCATGGGATGCCATCAGAGGGGACGGGGTTTGCTTTTGGCTGTGCTGCACCCTGACCTGTGGCTCTGGGAGAGCACGGTGTCTGCCGGCTGCCGAGGGGTGGAGGTGCTCCCGAGGAGTAGGAGATAGTGTACTGAAGGTGTGCAGGAGCTGGTCCAGGATGTGCGCTCTCCCCCGGGGCGCTGAGGTGTGCAGCCGGCTCTCTGTGAGACCATGATCCTGGCCAGGCTGGTGTCCTAGGGGCCCTAGGCTGCACAGCGTCCCAGGAGAAAGGAACTAGCTACCCGCACTCAGTGACCCCATTCCTTGGCATGTGTCTCTCAGGGGTAGTTTTAATCTTAGTATCTTACAAAGCAGCTTGAGCACCATTGTGGTGAGGTTCACACACGTTTTCCACTCCCTGCACAGAGCGCCATGATGCCCTGTATGTGGTGGGGGCACTGGACGAAGCGATGGAGCTGCGGGGAATGAGGTATCACCCGATAGACATTGAGACCTCGGTCATCAGAGCCCATAAAAGCGTCACAGAATGGTGAGTAGTGGGCGGGCATTTGCACCCAGCTGCCAGCGACCAGGCCGGCGAGTGTCCTTGGGTTCATCCTCCTTGCCTGGTCCATGTGGTTGGCTGTGGTGCTGGTGGGGCTGGCCTGGGGGCCCCGAGCTCACTCGGTGCCTTTACATGGTGGTAAAGGGTGCAGAAAGGCTCCACACCATTAACTGTAGGTTTGTTTGTTCATTTGGCCCCAGAGCTGGCAGGGACCTGATGTGCTCTCGGAGCTCAGGAACCCCAAGGGAGGCACATTCTGAAATCGCTCATGAGCAGTCCTTCCTGGTGGGTATATGGGCCTGAGTTGTTCAGTGCCCCTTGTGAGCTGATCACAGGCTAGTTATTTGTTGCCATTCATGGGCCCTGGACATGGGTGGCTCGGCAGCCTGGAAGAGAGAAGAGAGAGTTTGCGAACCCACGCGCGGCCCTGTGCTTCCGACGTGGTGATGTCCCTCCTCACCCCGAGGCTGCTGGAGCTGCAGGTGGACAGGGGCCAGGATCCCTGGAGAGACTGCAGCCCAGAGACAGCACACGGCTACCTCGGTTTCCACGCCACTAGCTATGCATACCGATTCCAGTCTCCCGGTCTGTAGTTTTAAGAAAATAACTTAGACCGGTTTGTATTGCCTCCCGCAAGCATTTTCCATCTGGTTGCAAAGGGCTGTTTTCCACCTTAAAGGCCTGTGGCGGGGACTCCGTGCCGCCGCCTGTGGGTTTCTGTTCCAGGATTCGAGTTTTTGTTCTAAGCCCTGCTGCTGTCACCTGCCCTGTGGCCTCACCTGATGCGCGTGGGGCCTCACACTCACCTTGCCCTCACATGTGCGCCCATAGTTCCGTCCTGCGGGGCTCTGGCCCTTCAGAAACCGCCCGGCACAAACTGCTCTGTTGTTCTTCCTGCTCCTTCTCACCTTCCCTGCCCCACCTGGGCGCCTCCTGCAGCACACACCCTCGGTCACTTTGCACCAAGGCAGAAGGCAGACACTCACGTCCCTCCATGTGGCTGTTTCAGGGTGGCATGGTCCAGCTAACCAAATCTTGCCCTTCTCCTCCGTTGTCTCCAGGGTCGGACATCTGTGGCCCTAGGAAAACAATGCTCATCCAGCCCATCACTCCTGGCAAACCCCCTTCTCCATCAAATACAGAAACCCCAATTCCTGATACTGTGTCATAAGCGTCAAGTGCTATAATAAAATCATACCACAAGTGGCTAATATACATATGAGATTTCTGGTATCACAAACTCAGTATGGGCTCACTTGGGCCACACAGAGCAATGTTTTAGTGTCATAAAGTGTCCCATTATGGGAATTTGGCAATTTGGCACCAGCGCATCTTGGGAACGGACCTTGGCAGGACTGTTCCCTTAGGGACACACTGATCACAACAAACTCGAGAAGCAGTAATCTGTTGGACACATTCTCCAATATTTCCCTTCCACATTAACGTATATATTGGTCATACTAAACAAAACGTGCGGGTTTTTTCCTGAATAGACATACCCATACAGTTTTAAGAAAACAGTAGTGAGTTTCCCAAATACTTGCTGCCTCCTAGACCCTTCTGTGCGTCCGGCTGGAGGACGCAGAAGCCAGCAACCCACTGCAGGCCCCTGGAGCCTGGCCACCGCCTCCCATGCCTCTTCTGCCCTGGACACTTCTGACCGCCTCAGCCAGCAGACCACGGGCACCAGGAGCAAAGCCTGCTAAGGCCCTGGAACCACTCCCATGTAAAGACCAACCTTATAAACTGCAGGTGGCTTAAAGTGTAAAGTACTGAGTTTAGGCTCCCACAGATTGGCCAGACCAAATCTTCTGGGTGGCCCTCCACTGCAAGATCCCAAATAAAATGCTTCTAGATGAATCTCTGACTTTCTGGAGGATCCTTCCCCGACACAGATCACCTCTTGCTGCCGGACACTCCTTCCAGACTCCGTGCTTCAGACAGCAGCGCGTTGTTGCGCCGCCATGTCTGCAGTTGACTGCTGGGTTGTCCGGCCCCAGGGTGACTGGGGCCCACGGTCAGCCAGGCACCAAGCTGGTGGCCCCTCCACGCTTCTCACCCTCCCTCGATGTCCCCGCTCCTGCTGTGGCAGAGGGAGGTCAGGACCAGCCCCACAGCCCCAGGGGCTGTCCGGCCTCTGCCAACTTACCGCTGACCAAGCCCAAGGCCAGGACTCCACCTTAGGGGCCTGGTGTGCACATCGGTGGGGCTCCCGTGGCACCCTTGCACCGTGGGCCCCTCGGCCACAGCTGGGAGCAGAGGGCGGGGCCGTGTCAGGGCGCTGCCTGGCACGAAGATCCCCTGCATGTGCGGCGGCCCCCGTGAGAGCCGCCCGGTAGGAAACCCTAACCACGGGAGTGTGTGCAGCCACCTAATGAGCGAAAAGCCATGGGCTCAGAGAGACTGTCAGTGTGCAGGCAGATCAGAAAAGAACCAGATGACACTTCTTGAGAAGAAAATGAAATTGTTACATGAACACTTCATGACATGGTGATGATTTTTTTCTCTCTTGCAGCGCCGTGTTCACCTGGACCAATTTGTTGGTGGTGGTGGTTGAGCTTGATGGGTCAGAGCAAGAAGCCTTGGACCTGGTCCCCTTAGTGACCAACGTCGTTCTGGAGGAGCACTACCTGGTGGTGGGGGTCGTGGTCGTGGTGGACATCGGTGTCATCCCCATCAACTCCCGGGGAGAGAAGCAGCGTATGCACCTGCGGGATGGGTTTTTGGCAGACCAGCTAGATCCCATCTATGTGGCCTACAACATGTAGTCTCGTCTCTGGTCCCATAGACTTTTCTAGGAAAGTAAACATTTTTCTGTGTCACTCAAGTTTGCAGACATGAGGGCCACATTCACCGGAATGGAGCCTTTGTTCACGCGGTGGTGAGACTTTCCACAGCAGTCCTGATTGGCATGGGGGTGAAATGTGAAATGTGAATTTACCACTGAAGTTTGCTCAGAAGGACTTTGGATTACTGCCTTCAGTTTGTTGGAAAAACCCATTTCAAAACTTTCTTTTCTTTTTTTTTAATTATTGGATAATAAGTGCTTTCTTCGTAAATGTGGTATTTTGTTAAGCCAAAATAGCAATTAAAAAAATATTCTGCCCTCCAGATGGGTTCTTTTAAACAATTTATGTAGTGTGACAAAGAATTGTTTTCTCTGTTTAATGTGTCATGAAATCTTAATGACATGGACCTTGTTACTAATTTAAGCCATTGCTAGATTTCATCCTTTTAGGAAAGTTTGTTGAGGTACGAGAAAACCTTCCAAATAGCACCTTCCGATTAGATTTTAGCAGCTTTCTTTGTCAGAAATGTGCTGGATAAACAAAGGCTAACATGTGGCCTTTGAAGTTAGCATAGAATGAGAAGAAATTATAAATAAGGTGTATTTCGGCAACTCTCTTGCAGATATCTTTGTACTAAACTAAAAAGATAAAATAAGTTAACTTCTTCATATGTAATTATGTACAAAACGTTTAATTTATTTTGATCTCTTTAGAAGTATAAAAGAGAAAAACATTCAAGAACATTAAAGTCTTGTAATGTTTGCTAATATAAAAAAGTGTTGTATTATCTTGCGTGGATAGTATCACAACAAATATATATATATGAAATATAAATTCACTAATGAACAAAGGAGATTTTAAAGTTTAAAATGCAGAACCTGTCACTTGCATGGTGTCCCCTCCACTGTACTGTAGATAAAGCGAGATTCTCTCACACCCACTTTGCTGATGCGAGCAATCCCAGATTGCCAGTAGCCCGGTCTAAATGTTTCTTCTAGAACCAGAGACCAGCAAGTGAAATTATTGCCATCTCGAAGATGGGGAAGGAATTTGAGGCGAAATGTGCACTATTTTCCCTTTGCTGCGGGGGCAACGGTGAGCGGTCGGTGCCAGTGTGTGCTTACGACCCTGAGCGGACATTAGGGAAGGCAGGTGTACGACCCTGAGCGGACACTAGGGAAGGCAGGTGCTGAGCAGCACCACTTAGCTGCAAGAAATCCTTGTTGTTCATCCTTTTTGTTAATGTCACCCTTTTTGGTCCTTGGTATGAAAAGGAGTGCTCTTTTGTGGTCATTTGCACCGGGTTGTGTTGATTCCCCTCAGATGGCCATTGTATGGAGTGGACAGACTGTCCAGAACAGCTTTAAGGGAAAAGACTCACATAGGAGACTGTTACCTCAGCCAGCTCTCTGGGGTTCCCCCGCCCGGAGCTCTGGGGCTCCACCCTCATGAGCTGCCCCAGGACTCCTCACAGAGCCACTGGCTGGAGCGAGAAAGCCTCCCAGCTGCCTTCATTTCGCCACCTGTGGATGACACGTTTCTGATTTCCGTCTCTCGCTGCTGCTGCCGCCTCACACACCTTCCGATTTCCACGTCTCATCTGTACACTCCTCGAGCGAAATAGCCCATCTGTGTCCAGCCAAGAAGAGGTATCCGCTGTCCAAGCGTGATCTATCTCGTAACTGCCCCAGTATGACCCTGCAGTGGCTCTCGTTGCTAGAAATGCATGACCAAGATTGTTGCTGGGCAAACCTTAGAGTCTCTTTTCATCATATTGTAGGCAATGTCTTCATCTGCCTTTGCTGTATGCGCCAGCAGTAAGCCCTTTGCTAAGAGAGTTTTGTTTGACTTCCGAGATCCAAGGCTAATCGTTTTTTAAAAAATTTAAGTGGCATTTTTTTTTTAATTTGTCTGCATGTGGGGTGCATCCTTCCATCTCCACAAATTATTTGATTTTTAAGATATTGTTTGACTTCATTGCTGTGTGTGAATATTTCTCTACATGCTTCAGGTACACATTCCTACAGTCTTCTGCTTCCTAAGGGGGAAAAAAACCCACCACACACAGAAAAAAAGGCATTTTCTTACACACACCCACCTTGTTTAAGGGGAAGGAGCTTTAAGGTTTCAGGTAGGATACTGACTAGGAAACACAGCTACAGGATAACTTGTGAGGTCTAGCTGATGTGGGAAGCAAACAACAAATCAGGTATCACTTCCAGTATGACCTTCACCTTCACCATGTCAGCTTCACGTGCAAGGCGGGGCGGTTGTGAACGTGGTTAGTGACGTCTTGTCATCTCTCATGGTAGAGTTGAGGTCCAAAGGGTTGGGGGCTGGGATCGAAGGTCATTTGTGCAAGAAAAAGGAAAGGAAACCTGTTTCAGCAATAAAGAAGGATTGTTCTGTATTAGAAATTGTGCTGTAGATAAATCATTCATGAGAATGTAACAATGTTTGTCTTGTGACCTTGTGCTTTTGAAGTCAGACAAAACCGTGTAATCAACTTGCACAAAGAAGGGTACACAATGAACATTGAAACACAGACCTAACCCAACAGGGCGGCTTCCTCATGGTGCTTGTTTATTATATATATTTAATCCTGCTTGACACTTTACCCAAGGGAAACTGCCCCTTTTATCAGTTGAATGTTAGCAGCGTTATTTCATAGAGTGTGGTGACTGGTTAGAGAAATTCATGTACTCAACCAATCACGGTTTCAAACAAAATTTTTATGTGCAAAGGACGGCAACCTTCTCGTATGTTAAACCACCAGTAAGCTTTGTACATCTGTGATAACGCCTGTTTTATATTCAAATGAACAAATAAAAGCTTTTATTTTTGTTGCTCTGAAAATAGCAGTTTCTTAATTGGTCCCCTGGAAAACTGTCTGGGACAGCTTCAATCCCAGGAAGGAAGTGAGTCCTGCAGGGAAATGGGAAATGTATCTGACTCTGTTTACATAATTTGTTGCGTTACTTATTAGTACAGATAAATCATACTTTGAACAATGTTTAAACTTTGATGTGGGCATTTACTGCTTAAAAAATTCCTATGGCAACAAATGTTTTGTGAAATGTTTTTTTTAATTCTTTTAAATATATCTAAATATATTTGTTCACATTTGCTGCAAGTGTACAGATTCTTGGTAAATTTGGGGGACAAAGAGGAAGCATGACTCCTGTGTGCCGATACTTTGTCAGCCGTGTGACAGGAAACCTCTGCATGTCAGGAAGTAGGCCTAGCTGGCCATTCCAACCCAAATTATCGTTGCTCTTTTGACAACCTTAAAAGCTCTGTCTTTTGCCCAAGATCTGAGAATTCTTACAGGTTTGTCTCGTGGAAGACAGTACAACCTTCAGCCTAAGGGTTATCAGAAAATAGTGTACACATGAAAGTCATTAGCACCCAGATGTGCACCCCCAGGTCACGAGGCTTAGCCGAACACCTGCGGGTGAGAAGCCCCGGAGCACCCTGGCCGGCTGAGGACGGCGCCCCGGAAGCCCGGGACTGGGCGGTGCCAGGGACCCGTGGACACGCCCGCGGCCCCCAGGCGGCCCTGCTTCCCACACCTGCACCTGGGGTGCCTCCCTCCGCTCGCCCCTGCACCACGCTGGCTTCCCGGACGCGGCTGGCATCGGCTTGGTGGCAGCTCGGTCGCCTCCCTGTGTGGTCGTCCGCCCCGCAGGGTCCTGGGCGCGCTGGCGGGTGGTCCGTGCACCTGAGGAGAGGCGAGGGGTGCGCCCTGGCCCCCCTCTTGCGCGCCCAGTGCCCCTAGGAACCCGAGGCCCGCAGTCGTGCCGCCTCTCCGGCTTCCAGGATGAGTCTGGGAACGGAGCGGCGCGCAGGACCGAGCTGGGCGCCGGAGTCCGGCCGGCAGGGGATCGCGCGGTGCGTGAGCTGCGGCACACGTGGCGTTCAGCGCGGGGTGGCAGGGACAGCAGACTTCCGCCGCTGCATCCGAGGCTTCGTGGTGCTTCGGGTTTGGTTTGGATTTACTGCCCCAGCTGCAAAGACCTCTGGGCGAACGAGTAACTCGTGCACACCGGCCGACAGGCCTCCCCGCGTCAGGGTTCCATTCTTGCTTCGTGTCCGCACCGGGGCTTGCCCCGCAGAGGCGGAAGGGTGGAACGCCCTAGGAGTTGGGTGGAGGACGGGCTCCCCGTCGTCCGCCCTGTTCTCAGGAGCGCGACCAAGACAGCTCCTGTGTTCCCCCGGGTGTGGCAGCGAGCGCCGGTGCGGGTGCAGGTGCCGTCTACGCCAGAGGGCAGACACTGGCCAGTGAGAAGGAACGGCACTTCTTCTGAGTGTCCCTAGGGCCTGGCAGCGGGCGTTCGGTGAGCACTGGCTGACTGGAGGACCTCGTCGCGGCTAAGCGGCGTCAGGGTCGCTGGGAGCAGAGGGCTTGAAGCCCTGCGGGACATGGATGCTAGACAGACAGGAGGAGCTACTGGAAACAGGAGGAACGCTGCCGATTTTCGTAACACGGAAGATGCCAGTGAATCCTGATAGCCACTCGGGCTTTGTGGCCGAACTTAGGAATTCTAATGACCGTTGTATCCCCGCCGCTTGACAAACGACCGGAAACATCAGAAAGAGGGTAAAGGAAGACGATGGCAAAGGGGGAAGGAATTAAAAAAAAAGCGATGCGGTTAGCGAGGGGATCGTTTGCTCGGCGGACAGCGGCACGTTAGGAAGACCTCTGATGCGGTAGCGCCGTAGAAATGGGAAGTAGGGAAGGCCCAGCGAGAGCGCGAGGGACACGGGGAGGAGCCGGGTCTGCGTGGGCCTCGGTGATCGGAGCCTGGGCGGAGTCCCCCAGCCCTTGCACGCCTAGGCCGGAACAGGGTGGCGGGAAATGTTCGCGTTGCCACGGCCTTGGGGAGGGAAGGTTGGGGGCACGGGGGGCAGGGAGCGACCTAGACGATGCATCCTGCCTCTCCTGCAGCGGAACCTCAGGAGGACCTTGTCCGCATCTGCCGGTGAACAGACCCCCAGGGCCTGCCCAGGGGTGTCTGTGCCTCGGAAGCCTGAGATGGGGCCTGGAGCTGCCCCTGCCCCGCACCAGCTTCCCTTGGGGACGTTTCTGCAAGGGGCCAGAGACACCCCCTTTCCTTGTTGAGTGACACTTGGTGAGTTGCTGGCCCATGGCTATGCTTCCTTGATACACTATCAAAGGAGACATTTCCCCAGTGTCTCCCTCCTCAGACCCACCTGGCAATGGCAGATTGCACCTGACCATGACCGGACAGGCTTTCCATTGAGGATGGGTAGCACCAAAAGTTTACAAGACTGAGAACCTGAGGTCCCTGGCTTGTGTGGTCTGTGCCTAGTGCCAAACAAGCAGGGAATTCTCAAAAACATGCTGTTTTCACCATCAAGAGGAGCTACTGGCTACTGAGCATGCATCACAGGCTTTCGAGAGTTGGTTATCTCTGGTCATTGTAACTAACCCAGATGGTCACTCCAGCAGCTTCGCAGACTGACAATGAGTGAAGCTCTTCCACCAGCACTGTGGCTCCTGCAGACAACCGTGGGCTCTGAGGCTGGAGTTGGCTACTGTCCATAGGTTTGAGGGATGCTTTTGGTCAGAACTAAGTCTTGAATCTTAGTGGGCACTGATGCCCTGAAAGATCACAAGACGCACCAGTTATGGCTGCATCTCGGCAACACTCCAGCTGGGGTTTAAGCAGATCTTTGCCAGCCTTCCAGGGCAGGCAGTCAATATTTCTGTGAAGGGCCGGTTGTCTTCTGTCTCAGCCACCCGTTCCTGATGGTGTGACACAAACGCAGCTCTCAGGTAAGTGGGCAAGGCTCCAGTCCAATAGAACTGTATTTATGGACACAGAAATTTGCATTTTGTGTAACTTCCTTATCACAAAATACTATTCTATTGACTTTTTCAATTATTTAGAAGTATAAGTGCCATTTTTAGCTTTTGGGTTCTACAGATAGCAACCTGATTTGGCCCCGAGGTCATGGTTTGCTGATTCTTGTTCTAAGGTACAAAGTAGTAAGACAAACTTTTGAGAATTAACTTTTGATTCTGATTTTTCCTTCAAGAGGAATTAGTTTCTGAGTCTGATTATTTGGTCTTCAAAAAATGTAATGTTCCAAATTCTGTACCATTCCCTTATCAACAAGTATTTTAGCACCAGCCATTTGTGGTTGCTGGGGTAAAGTAAAGGCGCCCCACGACTCTTGAGTTTCGGGTCTAGCAGAGACTGAGGCATAAGCTGGTCCCCAGTTCCATGCGACTCGGAGACTCAGGTTTCGTCTTGGTTGCACACAGAGGAGGTCACATAAGCTTTGCTGTCCCTAAAAAGAAGGGGTAAGACTAGATTGTCTCAAAGGTCTCATTTCCCCTACACACACAATTCTTTTAACTCATCTTCTCACTAAAATACGATGGGGAAGTCGAGGACTCATTTATCTTTGTTTCCCTATTACTCCTTATAACAAACCCACCTCCAGACGCCAGAGCTCCCCTAGGGTGCTGGGACTGCTCCGACAGAAATTGGTTTTTAATTCTCAAAGTAAACCCAGAGGGTCACTAAAGACATACTTTGGGTTGTTCGGGCCTTTTTCTTGCTCGTACAGTGGTTACGCAGGGTGACCATGACAGGTTGATGGCGTCATGGCCAGTAAGAGACAAGCCCAGCATGTGGATCTCTCTCCCAGTCAACCCTCCTCTTTTCTTAACTCAGGAGTAGGGGTGCTGGGGGTCCAGTACTCAACAGAATCCTCCAGTGCTCTCATTTCCTAAAACAGTAACAAAATCCCCCAAATGTCAAGATGCTTTTTAAACAGCAAAGTTCAGAAGTGCTCGTAGTGCCTAATTGATAATCTCTCAGCAGAGGCAACCCTATTTGCTGGTAGTTCCTAACTCTGTCGAATGGTTAAGGACATGTGGAGAAGCACTTGAGAAGAAGCTCTTTTAGGAGCCCCCACACTCTTGTGTGATGTGAACAGGTAAACCCTCCATTTGGTTTGTTTAAAGTCAGATATTCAGGTACTAATATGGTCAGTATTTTGTGTAAAAGGAGCATGTAAAAGGATGACCTGTGCGGGATGATTTTCTACAGAAAGCTTCTTTTCCCCCATTGCCACCTCTTTGTTTTTTCCAGTCCATCCTTTCAGACATCTCTGTGAACCAGGTCCTCAGTGCAACTCAGCCATGGGCTTCAAGGACGCCTGGCTGCGCAGAGAATGAGGTCGGTAAGTCCCACAGCACTTAAGGAGTTCCTACTGTTTTAGAGCACTTTGGTGGGTATAGAGATGGGGTTCCAGGAGTCACAGAATTGCCAATGACAACAACCTGGTTAGGGAGATAAAGCTAGAAAACGAGAAATGGACTGGCGTATTATGTGTGTGGGTGTGAAGACCTCCCCTTGGAATGATACAGTTAGGCAAAGGGGAAAGAAGAGAAAAAGATCACTGCTATCTGCCATCAGTACCCCACGGTTTACCACACGGGCATTTAGGAAAACCTATTTTTTTTTCATTTTTGAAAAAAATGTAACTTTTAGAAATGTTTGATTTTTATAATATAGTTGATATACAATGTTCTATTAGTTTCAGGTGCACAGCGGAGTGATTTGACCACAGTAAGTGTAGTTACTGTGACCATACAAAATTATTGTAATATTATTGACTATATTCCCTATGCTGTACTTTTCATTCCCCTGATTTATTTGTTTCATAACTGGATGTTTGTGCCTCTTAATCCCCTTCACCTATTTCACCCACCCCCCCACGGCCCCCCTGTGAACCACAAGTTGTCTGTATTTATGACTATGTTTCTGTTTGGTTTGTTCCTTTGTTTTGTTTATTAGATTCCACATAGACATGAAATTATATAGTATTTGTCTTTAACTTATTTCACTTAGCTGAATACCCTGTAGGTCCATCCGTGTTGTCACAAATGGCAAGATCTCATTTTTTGTGGCTGAGTAATATTCCTGTGTGGTGTGTGCATGTGTGTGTGTGTGTGTGTGTGTGTGTGTGTGTGTGTGTGTGTGATCTTCTTTATCCATTCATCTGCTGGTGGACACTTAGGCTGCTTCCACACCCAATACTGTAGTAAACATAGGGTGCATATATCTTTTTGTACTAGCATTATTGTTTTGAGTAAATAACCAGTAGTGGAAATACTAGATCTTGTGGTAGTTCTATTTTTAATTTTTTGAGGAACCTCTGTACTGTTTTCCACATTCCTGCCAACAGTGCATGAGGGTTCCCTTTTCTCCAAATCCTCGCCAATGCTTGTTATTTCTTGCCTTTTGGATACTATCCATTCTGATAGATATGAGGTGATATCTCTGCGGTTTTGATTTGCATTTCCCCGGTAAGTGGTGATGAACATCGTTTCATGTGTCTCTTGGTCACCTGTACATCTTCTTTTGAAACTAATACTCAGGTCCTCTGTCCATTTTTAATTGGATGACTTTTTGTTGGCTTGTATGAGTTCTTTATATATTTTAGATGTTAACGTTTATTGGATCTATCATTTGCAGATATTGTCTCCCATTCAATAGGTTTGCTTTTTGTTTTGTTGATGGTTTCCTTTGCTGTGCAAAAGGTTTTTATTTTGCTATAGTCTCATTCATTTATTTTTGCTTGTTTTCCTTCCCTGAGGAGATAGGTCCATAAATATGTTGCTAAGGCTGCTTTCCAAGAGACAACTTCCTGTGTTTTCTTTTAGGAGTTTTATGGTTTCAGGTCTCATGTTTTGGTCTTTAATCCATTTTGAGTTTATTTTTGTGTATGTTGCAAGAAAGTGGCCCCATTTTATCCTTTTGCATGTCCAACTTTCCCAACACTATTTATTGATGAAACCGCCTTTCCCCCCATTGTATTCTTGCCTGCTTTGTTGTATATTAATTGACCATATAGGCATGGGCTGATTTTGGGTATCTCTATTCTGTTCCACTGATGTGTGTCTATTTTTGTGCCAGTGACATACTGTTTGATTACTATAACTTTGCAGTATATCTTGAAATCTGGAATTGTGATACCTCCAGCTTTGTTCTTCTTTCTCAAGATGCTTTGGTTAAAAAGGGTTTTTTGTGTCCATACAATTTTAGGATTCTTTGTTCTGGTTCTGTGAAACATAGTATTGTGTTTTGAAAGGGATTGCATTAAATCTGTAGATTCCTTTGAGTAGTATGGACATTTTGACAATATTAATTCTTCTCATCTATGAGCATGATATATCTTTCCATTTGTGTTGTCTTCAGTTTCTTTCATTAATGTCAGAGTTGTCAGAGTATAGGTCTTTCGTTGCCTTGCTTAACTTTATCCCTAGATATTTAATTCCTTTTGGTACAACTGTGAATGGGATTGTTTTCTTAATTTCTCTTTGAGTTATTTTGTTACTAGTGTATAGAAACACAACAGATTTCTGTATGTTAACTTTGTATCCTGAAACCTCATTGAATTCGTTTATTCTAATAGTTTTTTGCTGGAGACTTTAGTAAGGATTTCTACATATATCTCATCTGCAAATAGAGACAATTTTACTTTTGCCTTTCCAATTGGATGCCTTTTATTTCTTTTTTCTCTTTTAAAAACAGTTGATTTTTTGAGACCCTCCCTGAAGTGCTGGGCCCTGGACACTACGTGACCTCTTCTTCATAAAGCCATTACTTTCATGAGCCAGAAACATAACTGGCTTTTCTAACAGAGGAGAGGGCAAAGACTTAGAATGCCAAGATGAGGAATTTGTCCCAAATGAAAGAACAAAATAAGGTCACAGCCAGAGATCTAAGCAAAGCAGATATAAGTAACATGCCTGATAGAGCACTTAAAGTACTGATCATAATGATACTCACTGGACTTGAGAAAAGAAGACATCAGGGAGACCCTGACCACAGAGATAGAAGAGCTTAAGAAGAGTCAGAAATGAAGAATGTAGAAACAGATCGGAAACAGGCTTGATGCAATGAACATTAGGCTAGAAGAAGCAGAGGAAGACATTAGTAATATAGAAGGCACAATAAAGGAAAATAATGAAGCTGAACAAAAGAGAAAAAGAATTATGCAACATAAGAATAGACTCAGAGGACTCAGTGACTCCATCCAATGTAATAATGTTAGTATTATAGAAGTCCCAGAAGAAGAAGAAGAGAAAAGGGAGCAGAAATTTATTTGAAGAAATCATAGATGAAAACTCCCCTAATCTGGGAAAAGAAACAGACATTCAGATCCAGGAAGCACAGAGAACTCCCATCAAAATCAACGAAAGCAGACCAACATCAAAACATATTGTAATTAAATTTGCAAAATATAGTGATAAAGAAAAAAATCTTAAAAGCACCAAGACAAAAGAAGTCCTTAACTTGCAAGGCAAAACCCATAAGGCTCACTGCAGAATTCTCAGCAGAAACCTGGCAAGCTGGAAGAGAGTGGCTTGATGTATTCAGTGTGCTGAATGGGAAAAATCTGCAGCCACAAGTACTCAATCCAGCAAGATTATCACTCAGAACAGGAGAGAGAAGAGTTTTCCTGAAAACAAAAACTAAAGGATGTTAGCGCTAAACCAGGTCTGCAAGAAATATTACAGGGGAGTCTTTGAGTAGAAAGAAAAGACCAAAAGTGAAAAAGACAAAAATGGATCAGAGAAAATCTCCAGAAACAATGACAAAACAAGTAATAGAATGGCACTTCATATATTTCTATCAATAATTACTCTGAATATAAATGGACTAAACAATCCAAAGATCCAGGGTGTCAGAATGGATTTGAAAAACAAGACCCATTTATATGCTGCCTACTACAAGAGACTCATTTTACACCTAAAAGGCCTGCAGATTGAAAATGAGGGGGTGGAGAAATATTTATCATGCAAATGGACATCAAAAGAAAGCCAGAGTAGCAATACTCACATCAGACAAGCTAGGCTTTAAACCAGACTCTAACAAGAAATGAAGAAGGGCACTATATCATAATAAAGGGGCAATCCAACAAGATGATCTAATAATTGTAAATATTTATGCACCCAACATGGGAGCACCCAAATATGTAAAACAATAGCAAACATAAAGGAACTGATTGATAGTATAATAGTAACAGGGGACTTTTATATCGCACTTACATCAATGGACAGATATCCAAACAGAAAATCATCAAGGAAACAATGTCCGAATGACATGCTAGACCAGCTGGACCTAACAGATATATTCAGAACATTCCATCCTAAAAAACAGCAGAATACACATTCTTTTCAATGTGTACATGGGACATTCTCCAGAACAGGTCACATATTAGGTCACAAAACAGGCTCCAAGAAATGCAAAAAGATTGAGGTGATACCATGCGTATTATCTGACCACAGTGCTATGAAATTTGAAGTCAACCACAAGGAACTTAAACAACACACTACTAAACAATGAATGGGTCAACCAGGAAATCAAAAAAGAAATAAAGAAATACATGGAAACAAAATGAAAACACAACTGTCCAGACCTTTGGGATGCAGCAAAATGGTCCTAAGGGGGAAGCGTATAGCAATACAGGCCTACCTCAAGAAGCAAGGAAAGTCTCAAACAACCCAACCTTATAGACTTTGGATACTAACCCTTTATCAGATGTTGTTTGCGCATATCTGCCTTTTAGTTTTGTTGGTTGTTTCCTTCGCTGTGCAGAAGCATCTTGTCTGATGAAGTTCACTTTTGCTTTTGTTTCCCTTGCCTCCAGCACCATCTCTAGTAAGAAGTTGCTGCAGCCAAGGTCACAGAGGTTTCTGCCTGTGTTCTTCTCTAGGATTTGGATGGATTCCTGTCTCACATTGAGGTCTTTCATCCATTTTGAGTCTATTTTTGTGTGTGGTGTAAGGAAATGGTCCAATTTCAGTCTTCTGCATGTGGCTGTCCAATTTTCCCAACACCATTTGTTGAAGAGACTGTCTTTTTTCCATTGGACATTCTTTCCTGCTTTGTCAAAGATTAGTGGACCATAGAGTTGAAGGTCCATTTCTGGGCTCTCTGTTCTGTTCCATTGATCTGTGTGTCTGTTTTTGTGTCAGTACCATACTGTCTTGATGATTACAGCTTTGTAATAGAGCTTGAAGTCTAGAATTGTGAGCCCAAATGTTCGACTGATGAATGGATAAAGAAGATGTGGTGTGTGTGTGTGGCGGGGGGGGGGGAGTTCACAGTGCCCGCATAGAAAAAACCAGACTTGTGTATGCCCCCTTGGATGAGACTAATTGAACAGCAAAGGAGAAGGGCCCGGAACGCTGGGCCTCCTCTGAAGTTTCTTGGCTGAACGCAGCCGGATTCCTCCTGCGGCTCCAGGGTCTCATCAGGGAGTAAATGCTTAGATGCACCTGTAGTGGTCACGTACCTCACGCTCTCCTTGCCTTGCACGTGGTGTGTTAATCAAACTCGATAAAAGCAGAGACAGAGCCTGGTTTGAGGCCTTTGGCCATTAGAGCGTCTGGTCTCCAGGCCTCTCCTTTCTCCTACTAAGGTGTCTGGAGTAATCTTTTCATTCACTGCCTCAGGGTTTGCTGGCCAAACCCGACATATACATATATATATATATATATATATATATATATATATATATATATATATGAATATGGAATATTACTCAGCCGTCAAAAAAAAATCTTGACAGTTGCAACAACATGGATGGAACTAGTGTGTATTATGCTAGGTGAAATAAGTCAAAGACAAATACCATATGATCTCACTCATGTGGAATTTAAGGAAGGAAACCGATGAACATATGGGAAGGGGGAAAAGAAGAAAAGAGAAACCATAAAAGACTCTTACCCAATAGAGAACTGAGGGTTGATAGAGGGAGGTGGGTGGGGGGTGGGCTAGATGCATGATGGGTATTGGGGGGGCACTTCTGATGAGCACGAGGTGTTGTATGTAGGTGATGAATCGCTGACTTCTCTAGAAACCAATATTGCACTGTATGTTAACTAAAATTTTTTTTTAAAAAGTCAACATTATACCTAAATGAGCAGCAGAAGGAAAATAATAGATTAGAACAGAAACAAATGATATAGAAACTAAAACAATAGTACAGATCGATGAAACCAGGAGCAGGTTCTTTTAAAACATTAATAAATTTGATAAACCTCTAACCAGAGTTATCAAGAAGAGAAAGGACCCAAATAAAATCACAAATGAGAGAATAATAACCAATACCACAGAAATACAATCATAAGAGTATATTATGCAAAACTATATGCCAACAAATTGGACAATCTGGAAGAGATGGAAAAATTCCTAGAAACATAAACTACCAAAACTGAGAGGAAGAAATGGAGAACTTGAACAGATGGATAACCAGCAAAGAAATTGAATCAATAATAAAGTTTCTGAACAAACAAAAGTCTGGGGCCAGATGGCTTCACAGGTGAATTCTATCAAACAATTGAAGAGTTAGTACCACTTAGCATAATACCCTCTAGCTCCATTCATGTTGTAGCAAATGGCAAGATTTCATTTTACAGCTAAGTAATATTCCATTATACACACACACACACCATATCTTTATCTGATCAGCTGATGGACTTTGGGCTTTTTCCATAATTTGGCTCTTGTTGATAATGCTGCTTTAAATATCAGGCGCATGTATCCCTTTGAATCAATATTTATGTATCCTTTGGGTAAGTACCCAATAGTGCAATTCCTGGATCATAGGCTGGTTCTAGAAACAGACTCTTAACTATAGAGAACAAACTGATGGATACCAGAGGGGAGATGGATGGGGCGATGGGTTAAATAGACGATGGGAATTGAGTGCACTTGTGATGAGCCCTCAGTTTTTATGTTAGTGTTAAATCACTAAATTGTACATCTGAAACTAACAACACTATATGTTAACTAACTGGAATTTAAATAAAACAACAAAAGTTAATACCTGTTCTTCTCAAAGTATTCCAAAACATAGAAAAGGAGGTAAAACTTCCAAATTCATTCTATGAGGCTAGCATTACCCTGGTACCAGAACCACTAAAAAAGAACTATAGGCCAATATCCCTGCTGAATATGGATGCAAATATTCTTTTTTAAATTTTTATTGTTAATCACCATACATTACATCATTAGTTTTTGATGTGTTCCATGATTCATTGTTTGTGCATAACACCCAGTGCTCCATGCAGTACGTGCCCTCTTTAATACCCATCACCATGTTGACGCATCCTCCCACCCCCCTCCCCTCTAGAACCCTCAGTTTGTTTCTCAGAGTCCATCATCTCCCATGGTTCGTCTCCCCCTCCGATTTCCCCCCCTTCATTCTTCCCCTCCTGCTTTTTTTTTTAACATATGTTGCATTATTTGTTTCAGAGGTACAGATCTGTGATTCAACAGTCTTGCACAATTCACAGTGCTCACCGTAGCACGTACCCTCCCCAATGTCTATCACCCAGCTACTCCATCCCTCCCACCCCCCCACTCCAGCAACCCTCAGTTTGTTTCCTGAGATTAAGAATTCCTCATATCAGTGAGGTCATATGATACATGTCTTTCTCTGATTGACTTATTTCACTCAGCATAACACCCTCCAGGTTCATCCACATCGTTGCAAATGGCAAGATTTCATTCCTTTTGATGGATGCATAATATTCCATTGTATATATATATATATACCACATCTTCTTTATCCATTCATCAGTTGATGGACATCTTGGCTCTTTCCACAGTTTGGCTATTGTGGACATTGCTGCTATAAACATCGGGGAGCATGTACCCCTTCAGATCCCTACATTTGTATCTTTGGGATAAATACCCAGTAGTGCAATTGCTGGGTCATAGGGTAGCTCTATTTTCAACTTTTTGAGGAACCTCCGTATTGTTTTCCAGAGTGGTTGCACCAGCTTGCATTCCCACCAACAGTGTAGGAGGGTTCCCCTTTCTCTGGGATGCAAAAATTCTTAATAAAATATTAGCAAACCAGATCCAAAAATACATTTTAAAAATCACTCACCACAGTGAAGTAAGATTTCTTTCTGGTTTGCAGGGGTGGTTCAATATTCGCAAATCAACATGATACATCACATCAATAAGAGAAAGGATAAGAACCATATGATTTCAATAGATTCAAAACAAGCATTTGACAAAGTACAATATCCATTCATGAAAAAACATCAACAAAGTAGGTTTAGAGGGAACATATCTCAACATAATAAAGGCCATATATGAAAAGCCCACAGTTACTATCATCCTCAATGGGGAAAAACTGAGAGCTTTTCCCCTAAGGTCAGGAACAAGACAAGGCTGTCCACTCTTATCACTTTTATTCAGCATAGTACTGGAAGTCCTAGTCACAGCAGTCAACTGAAAAGAAATAAAATGCATCCAAATCAGCAAGGAAGAATTTGAACTTAAACGATTTGCAGATGACATAATACTCAATATAGAAAACTCAAAAGACTCCACCAAAGTCTATCATATCAGTCAAATGCTAGAACTAATAGGCAAATTCAATAAAGTCACAGGATTCGAACTCAACATACAGGAATCTGTTGCATTTCTATATACTAATAATGAAGCAGCAGAGAGAGAAACTAAGGAATCGATCCCGTTTACAACTGCACCAAAACCAAGATACTTAGGAATAAACATAACCAAACAGGTGAAACACCTGTACTCTGAAAATTATAAAACACTGATGAAAGAAATTGAAGTTGACAGAAATGGAAAGACATTCCATGCTGATGAATTGGAAGAACAAATATTGTTAAAATGTCTATACTACCCAAAGCAATCTACACATTTTATGCAGTCCCTACCAAAATAACATCATTTCTCACAGATCTAGAACAAATGATCCTAAAATTTGTATGGAACCACAAAAGACCCCAAATAGCCAAAAACAATCTTGAAAAAGAAAAGTAAAGCTGGAGACATCGCAATTCCAGATGTCACATTATATTACCAAGCTTTAGTGATGAAAACAGTATGGTACTGGCACAAAAATAAACACATAGATTAGTAGAACAGAAAGGAAAACGCGGAAATGAACCTACTACTATATGGTCAATTAATCCTCAACAAAGCAGGAAAGAATATCCAATAGGAAAAAGATGGTCTCTTCAACAAATGGTGTTGGGAAAGCTGGACAGCCAGTTTCCAAATGGCAAGATTTCATTTTTTTGATGGCTGCATAATATTCCATTGTATATATGCCACCTCTTCTTTATCCATTCATCTGTTGATGGACATCTAGGCTCTTTCCATAGTTTGGCTACTGTAGGCATTGCTGCTATAAACATTGAGGTGCAGGAGCCCTTTCGGATCACTACATTTGTATATTTGGGGTAAATACTCAGCAGTGCAATTGCTGGGTCATAGGGTAGCTCTATTTTCAACTTTCTGAGGAACCTCCATACTGTTTTCCAGAGTGGCTGCACCAGTTTGTGTTCCCACCAACAATGTAGGAGGGTTCCCCTTTCTCTGCATTCTTGCCAAAATCTGTCGTTCCCTGACTTGTAAATTTTAACCATTCTGACTGGTGTGAGGTGGTATCTCATTGAGGTTTTGATTTGTATTTCCCTGATGCTGAGTGATGTTGAGCACTTTTTCATGTGTCTGTTGGCCATTTGGATGTCTTCTTTGCAGAAATGCCCGTTCATGTCTTCTGCCCATTTCTTGATTGGATTATTTGTTCTTTCAGTGTTGAGTTTGATAAGTTCTTTATAGATTTTGGATATTTGTTCTTTATCTGATATGTCATTTGCAAATATCTTCTCCCATTCTGTCCGTTGTCTTTTGGTTTTGTTGACTGTTTCCTTTGCTGTGCAAGAGCTTTTTATCTTGATGAAGTCCCAATAGTTCATTTTTTCCTTTGATATCCTTGCCTTTGGCGATGTTTCTAGGAAAAAGATGCTGCAGCTGAGGTCGAAGAGGTTGCTGCCTGTGTTATCTTCAAGGATTTTGATGGACTCCTGTCTCACGTTGAGGTCTTTCATCCATTTTGAGTCTATTTTTATGTGTGGTGTAAGGAAATGGTCCAATTTCAGTCTTCTGCATGTGGCTGTCCAATTTTCCCAACACCATTTGTTGAAGAGACTGTCTTTTTTCCATTGGACATTCTTTCCTGCTTTGTCAAAGATTAGTGGACCATAGAGTTGAAGGTCCATTTCTGGGCTCTCTGTTCTGTTCCATTGATCTGTGTGTCTGTTTTTGTGTCAGTACCATACTGTCTTGATGATTACAGCTTTGTAATAGAGCTTGAAGTTTGGAATTGTGATGCCACCAGCTTTGCTTTCCTTTTTCAACATCCTTCTGGCTTTTTTGGTTCCATATATATTTTAGATTATTCCATTTCTTTGAAAAAAGTTGATGGTATTTTGATAGGGATTGCTTTAAATGTGTAGATTGCTGCAGGTAGCATAGACATTTTCACAATATTTGTTCTTCCAATCCATGAGCATGGAACGTTTTTCCATTTCTTTGTGTCTTCCTTGATTTTTTTCATGGGTCATAAATCAGGTCTCAACCAGTACCAAAAGACTGGGATCATTCCCTGCATATTTTCAGACCACAGTGCTTTGAAACTAGAACTCAATCATAAGAGTAAAGTTGGAAAGAACTCAAATACATGGAGGTTAAAGAGCATCCTACTAAAGTATGAATGGGTCAACCAGGAAATTAAAGAATTTAAAAAATTCATGGAAACCAATGAAAATGAAAACACAACTGTTCAAAATCTTTGGGATGCAGTAAAGGCGGTCCTAAGAGGAAATTATATAGCAATACAAGCCTTCCTCAAGAAACAAGAAAGGTCTCAAATACACAACCTAACCCTACACCTAAAGGAGCTGGAGAAAGAACAGCAAATAAAGCCTAAACCCAGCAGGAGAAGAGAAATCATAAAGATCAGAGCAGAAATCAATGAACTAGAAACCAAAAGAACAGTAGAACAGATCAACGAAACTAGGAGCTGGTTCTTTGAAAGAATTAACAAGATTGATAAACCCCTGGCCAGACTGATCAAAAAGAAAAGAGAAATGACCCAAATCAACAAAATCATGAATGAAAGAGGAGAGATCACAACCAACACCAAAGAAATACAAACAATTATAAGAACATATTATGAGCAACTCTATGCCAGCAAATTAGATAACCTGGAAGAAATGGGTGCATTCCTAGAGATGTATCAACTACCAAAATTGAACCAGGAAGAAATAGAAAACCTGAACAGACCCATAACCAGTAAGGAAATTGAAGCAGTAAGCAAAAATCTGCCAACAAACAAGAGCCCAGGGCCAGATGGCTTCCCAGGGGAATTCTTCCAAACATTTAAAGAAGAACTAATACCTATTCTTCTGAAACTGTTCCAAAAAATAGAAATGGAAGGAAAACTTCCAAACTCATTTTATGAGACCAGCATTAGCTTGATCCCAAAAACCAAAGACCCCATCAAAAAGGAGAATTACAGACCAATATCCTTGATGAACACGGATGCAAAAATTCTCACCAAAATACTAGCCAATAGGATACAACAGTACATTAAAAGGATTATTCACCATGACCAAGTGGGATTTATTCCTGGGCTGCAAGGCTGGTTCAACATCCGCAAATCAATCAACGTGATACAATACATTAACAAAAGAAAGAGCAAGAATCATACGATCCTCTCAATAGATGCAGAAAAAGCATTTGACAAAGTACAGCATCCTTTCTTGATTAAAACTCTTCACAGTGTAGGGAGAGAGGGTACATACCTCAATATCATAAAAGCCATCTATGAAAAACCCACAGCAAATATCATTCTCAATGGGGAAAAACTGAGAACTTTTCCTCTAAAGGTCAGGAACACAGCAGGGATGTCCATTATCACCACTGCTATTCGACGTAGTACTAGAAGTCTTAGCCTCAGCAATGAGACAACAAAAAGAAATAAAATGCATCCGAATTGGCAAAGGAGAAGTCAAACTCTCACTCTTTGCAAACGATATGATACTTTATGTGGAAAACCCAAAAGACTCCACCCCAAAACTGCTAGAACTCATACAGGAATTCAGTCATGTGGCAGGATATAAAATCAATGTACAGAAATCAGCTGCATTTCTATACACCAACAACAAGACAAAAGAAAGAGAAATTAAGGAGTCGATCCCATTTACAATTGCACCCAAAACCATAAGATACCTAGGAATAAATCTAACCAAACAGGCAAAGAATCTGTACTCGGATAGTATGGATATCTTAACAATATTTGTTCTTCCAGTCCATAAGCATGAAATGTCTTTCCAGTTGTTTGTGTTGTCTTCAACTTCTTTCATCAGTGTTTTATAGTTTTCAGAATACAGATCTTTTACCTCCTTGGTTAAGTTTATTCCTAGGTATTTATTATATTTGCTGCAATTGTAAGTGTGATTGTTTTGTTACTTTCTCTTTCTGCTACTTCATTATTAGTGTATAGAACTACAACAAATTTTTGTATATTGATTTTTTTTTTATCCTGCAACTTTACTGAATTCCTTTATCACTAGTCTTTAGACTTTAGTCTTTGGCAGAGCCTTTAGAGTTTTCTATACATAGTATCATGTCATCTGCAAATAACGAAAAATTTACTTCTTCCTTACCAATTTGGATGTCTTTTACTTCTTTTTGTTGTGTGATTGCCATGGCTACGACTTCTAGTATTTTGTTGAATAAAAGATATGAGAGTGGGGGTGCCTGGGTGGCACAGTTGGTTAAGAGACCCATTCTTGGTTTCAGCTCAGGTCATGATCTTGGGGTTGTGAAATCAAGCCCCGAGTCAGGATTCACACTCAGTGGTAAGTCTGCTTGAGATTCTCTCTCCCTCTCCCTCCGACCCCACCAAACCCTTTCTGACTGTTCATCAGATATGTTGACCTGTAGTTCTCTTTTTGGTAATGTCTTTATCTGGTTTTGGTATCAGGGTAATGTTGGCCTCATAGAATGAATTTGGAAGTTTTCCTTCTCTTACTATTTGTTGGAATAGTTTGAGAAGAATAGGTATTAAGTCTTCTTTAGATGTTTGGTAGAATTCACCTGTGAAGTCATCTGGTCCTGGACTTTTGTTAGGAGGTTTTGTTGTTGTTGTTTTGTGGTTTTTGGGTTGTTTTGCTTTTTTGCTGATTCTGTTTCATTCCAGGTAATTACTCCATTCATGTTTTTTTCTTTCTTCCTGATTGAGTTTGGGGAGGTTATATGTTTTTAGGAATTTTTTTTTTATTTCTTCTAGGCTGTCCAATTTGGTGGCATATAATCTTTTATAATATTCTCTAATAATCCTTTATATTTCTGTGGTGTTGGTTGATATTTCTCCTCTCTCACTAGTGATTTTGTTTATTTGAGTCCTCTCTCACTTTGTTTTTTTTGATGAGTCTGGCTAAAGTTTTATCAATTTTATTGATCTTTTCAGAAAACCAGCTCCTGGTTTCATCTGTTGTTGTTTCTATTTCACTTATTTCTGCTCTAATATTTTTGTTTGTTCTTTTTCTAGCTCCTTTAGATGTAGGGTTAGGTTATTTGAGATTTTTCTTGCCTCTTGAGGTAGGCCTGTATTGCTATAAACTTCCCTCTTGGAATAGTTTTTGCTTTATCCCAAAGGTCTTAGACCATCTTGTTTTCAGTTTATTTGTCTCTGTGTATTTTTTGAGTTCCTCTTTGATTTCTTGGTTGACCCCTTCATTGTTTAGTAGCATGTTATTTAAATTCCATGTATATATGTTCTTTCCAGATTTTTTCTTGTGGTTGATTTCTAGTTTCATACCATTGTGGTCAGAAAAGTTGTGTGATAGGACTTCAGTCTCTGAATTTGTTGTGACTTGTTTTGTGGCCTAACATGATCTATTCTGGAGAATGTTCCATATGAACTTGCGAAGAATGTGTATTTTGCTGTTCTGGGATGGAATGTGCTGAATATATCTGTTAGAGCCATCTGGTCTGATGTGTAACTTAAAGCCGCTGTTTCCTTGTTGATTCTCTGTTTGGATTATCTATCCATTGATGTAAGTGAGGTGTTAAAGTCCCCTCCTGTTTTTGTATTCCCGTTGATTACTTTATGTTTGTTAATAGTGGCTTTATGTATTTGGGTGTTCCATATAAGTATTGCTACTGTAGTTTTCTTTTCACTTCCATTTGCATGATAAATATTTTTCCATCCCTTCGCTTTGGATGTACATGTGTCTTTGGGTCTGAAATTAGTCTCTTGTAGGCAGTATATAGATGGGTCTTGCTTATTTTTTTTTATCATTCAGTCACCGTATGTCTTTTAATTGGAGTATTTAGTCCATTTACATTTAAAGTAATTATTGATAGGTATGTACTTACTGCCATTTTATTACTTGTTTTAGGGTAGTCTTTAGACTTTGTTTTTGTAGTTCTCTGTTTCTTCTCTTTCTGTCTTGTTGTTTGATGGCTTTCTTTAATGATATGTTTGCATTCCCTTCTCTTTATTTTTTTGCATATCTATTATAGGTTTTTGATTTGTGGTTACCATTAGGGTTTTTTTTTTAAAGATTTTATTTATTTGACCAAGAGATAGAGAGCATAAGTAGGCAGAGAGGCAGGCAGAGGGAGAGGGAGAAGCAGGCTTCCCGCGGAGCAAGGAGCCCAATGTGGGACTCGGTCCCAGGACCCTGGGATCATGACCTGAGCTGAAGGCAGTTGCTTAACTGACTGAGCCACCCAGGCGCCCCATCCATTAGGTTTATATGTAACATCTTATGCATGTAACAGTCTCTGTTAAGTTGATGGTCACTCAAGTTTGACCCCATTCTCAAAGCACTAAAATTTTACTGCCTCTCTGCCATGTTTTGTGTATATGCTATTATACTTTATATCCTTTTATTTTGTGACTCCCTTGACTGATTTTTGTAGATATACTTGATTTTACTTTTTTGTGTTTTAACCTCCACATGTTTTGTAAGTGATTAATCTACTACTTTTATTATGTTTATATGTACCTATGAATTTTTTTTTCTTTTCTGGGGCTGCCATGGGCTTGAGTTGGGTGAGACCAGTTATTTGGCAGAGATGCAGTGGCGCTGAACTGCAGGGCGCCCTCCCTGTATTGTCCCCTGAGAGGCTTTCCTTGGTGGGTGGAGCCTGCAGTCAGACCAGATGTCTGCCCCTCGCCCACTGGTAGGGCTGCAGTTGAAGTGGTACATGTGTTTATCTTCTTGTCTCTACAGAGAAGGAGTCACTTTGGAATGAGGTCCTTTCCACTTTCAGGGCTGCTTGCTTTGAATGGACTCCTACAGAGTGAGGTGCATTGGATGGTGTGGACCCACAGAAGAATGCTGGATCAGGGCATACTCTTAGCAAACCTAGGTGGGGAGTATTGGTGCTGGTTCCTGCAGGCGTCCGTGTATGTAGGTTGTAGTGGGGGGAGAAATGACACCCAACAGCTCTTTTGTTCTTGGAGAAATCTAGAAATCCCTGCCCCTCCTGTGCACAATCTGAGATTAGTAAATAAATCTTCCTATGTGCCTCACGGTTTTTCATACTGCTGCTTCTGTGCTACAGCTCAGTGGGGTTATTTGTTATGCTGTCTTTTTAAGGGCAGGGACTCGGTTTCCTATTGCACTCTATGTCTCCCAGAGCCAAGCCCACTGAATTTTAATTTTAAAGTTATTTAAATTTTTAAATTTTAAAGTTCTGAACGTTAAGCCATATTGATGGTAAAAACTTGTGAAGGTAAGCCTCTCTGGTTTTCCAAGCCAGCTCTGATGAGGATTCATCTTCCTGGTGTGGGTTCCCTGTGCCTGGGGTGCCTGGTGTGGGGTCTACTCCTCTACTCTCTCCACGCCTGCAGTGTCCCTCCCTCCTGTGGACATTCCTGCAGGTCCTTTTGGTCCCAACCACATCCTGGCCCTTTCTACCCTCTTTGATGTGGCCTCTTCTCTACAGTTAGCTGTGGAGAGTCTGTTCTGACAGTCTCCGGGTCATTTTTTGGGTGATTTACACTGATGTGGATGTTATCTAGGTTTATCTGTAGGATGAGGTGAGCTTAGGATCCTCCTGCTCTGCCATCGTCCCTGGAAGGTTTGCATTTTATTTCTTTTTCTTGTCTGATTGCTGTAGCTAGGGCTTCCAGGACTGTGTTATATAAAAGTGGTAAGAATGGACATCTTTGTCTTGTTCCTGATCTTATAGGAAAAGCTACGTTTTTCACCATTGAGTATGATTGTTAGCTGTGGGTTTGTCCTATATGATGTTGATTATGTTGTTGTATGTTTCCACTAAGCCCACTTTGTTGACAAGTTATACCATGAATGGATGTTGAATTTTGTCAAATGCTTTTTCTGCATCTGTTGAGATGATCATATAGTTTTTATCTTTCATTTTGTTAATGTGATGTATCATATTGATTTTTTGGGTGTTTGACCATCTTTGCATCCCTGGAATAAGTCCCATTTGATTGTGGTGAATGATTTTTTTAATGTATTGCTGAATTCATTTTGCTAACATTTTCTTGAGGACTTTTGCATCTTTGTTCAGGATACTGGTCTATGGTTTTCCTTTTTTGTATTGTCTTTGGTTTTGGCAACATGGTAATACTGGCCTCATAGAATGAATATGAAAGGTTTCCTTCCTCTTCTATGTTGGAATAATTTGACAAGAATAGGTATTAACTTTTTAAAAATTTTTGGTAGAATTCAGCTATGAAGCCATCTGGTCCTGCGCTTTTGTTTGTTGGCAGTTTTTTGATTACTGATTCAGTTCTATTACTTGTAATCAGTCTGTTCGGATCTTCTATCTCTTTCTAATTCAGTTTTGGAAGATTGTATGTTTCTGGGAATTAATTCATTTCTTCTAGGTTGTCCAATTTGTTGGCATATAACGTTTTGTAATAGTTTCATATAATCCTTTGTATTTGGTGTCATTTGTTACTTCTATTTCATTTCTGATTTAATTTATTTGAGTCTGCTCTCTTTCTTTCTTGATGAGTCTGTCTAAATTTTATCAAGTTTGCTTATCTTTTAAAAGTACCAGCTCTTGGTTTCATTTATCTTTTCTATTGATTATTGGTTTTGTTTAGTGTGGAGACATAGCTTAAAGGAGAAACAAACTGTGGGTCCTGGGGAGAGGGGAGGGAGCCATGCTCATGGAGAAGGGTGAGAGAAAAAAAGAAGAAAGGGAGAGAGAGAGGTACACAGGGGGGAAGGCACAAGGAGAATGTTTCCCCAAAGCCATTGGCTTAGAAAACAAGAGAGGCTGAATTTCATGAGTTCTTGGAACCAGTGGGACTTTAAAGAGCAGCAGGCTTGGCTTGGATAGAGTTTTAAAGATCAGCAGGCTTGACTGGGATAGAACCCAGAGAGTACTGACCTACTCCTGGAGAGAAGGCAGGCAAACAACCCAGGGGCAGACAGTGTGGAAACAGGGATGTGAAGACTTGGAGCACATGGGGGGCGGGGGGGGGGGTAGTATTCGCTCTTGGCTGTTTTGTTTTGAAGTATTTCATTTATTTCTGCTCCAATTTTCATTGTTTTTTTTTTGTTTGTTTTACTTCTAGTAACTTGGGGCTTTGTTCCTTTTCTCATTTATTTAGGTGTATGGTTAGATTTTCTATTTGAGGTTTTGCATTTAAGGTAAACCTATATTGCTATGAACAGCTTTTGCTATGTCCCAAGGATTTTGGACCACACTGCTTTCATTTTCAGTTGTCTCTTTTTACTTTTTATTTCTTCTTTGATTCTTTATGTTTTTCAGTATTATGTTGTTTAGCCTCTACATGTTTGTGTTTTTTTCCAGTTTACTTCTTGTAATAGATTTCTAGTTTCATATTGTTGTGATCAGAAGAGATGCTTGATGTAATTTCAGTCTTCTTAAATTTATTGAGGCCTAACATGTTTTGTGGCCCAACATGTGATCTATCCCGGAGGATATTCCATGTACATTGAGAAGAATGTCTATTCTGCTGTTTTTGGATGGAATGTTCTGTATATATTTGTTAGGTCCATCTGATCTAATGTGTTGTTCAAAGCCACTGTTTCCTTATTGGTTCTCTGTCTGGATGATCTGTTGAAATAAGTTGGGTCTTTATGTCCCCTAATTAATGTATTACTGTCATTTTCTTTTTGCCTGTTAATATTTGCATTATGTATGTAGGAGCTCCTATGTTGGGTCATTTGATATTTACAATTGTTACATTTTCTTTTTGATCAAGATCGTTATGTAATGCCCTTCTTTGTCTCTTGTTACAGCCTTAGTTTTAAAGTCTATTTTGTCTGATAGAAGTATTGCTACCCAGCCTTCTTCTCACTTTTATTTGCAAGCAATGTCTTTTTCCATCCTTTCACTTGTCTGTACCTGTCTTCAGGTTTGAAGCAAATCTCTTGTAGGCAGCATGTAGATGGATCTTGTTTTTTCTTATCCATCAGTCACCCTATGTCTTTTCATTGGAGCATGTAGACCATTTAAATATATGTGATGTTTTGAATAGTTCAGACACATTGTCCAAATATGGCAACTATATGAAGAGGTATTCATTGTGACATCATGTTCCCATCTGGTATCTGTCCCCCATTCCCCATAGCCTATGACAGATAACTATTTATATTAGTATCTGATTTTTCTTCTCCATATTTCTTTATGGGAATATATATTCTTGCTGTCCATTCTAACTCAAAAGGTAGTGTGCCATATATTCTGCACTGTGTTTTCTTTAAAGTTACCCTGAGAGATCTACTTTTAGGTAGTAGTGTTCCATCCTGTACATGCACCATAGTTCCATTCCCGTCAATGGACACATAGTCTTGTTTCAATCTTTTGCTATTGTAAAAAATCACATTTTGTTTGGACAAACACAAAACAGTTCATTTTATATGTGAGAAAGACTATCTGTTGGATAGATTTCTGGAAGTGGGATTGATGTGTTGGAAGGCGAATACATCTATAATTTTGACAAATTACCAGAGAACCCCATATTGGTTTAAGTTTATTTACTAGCAGCACTTCACTAGCAGAAGGTATTGGCTTTAATTTGCATTTCTCTTATTATAACTAAGGTTGAGGATTCTAAAATTATTTAATAGACCCTTTATATTTCTCTTCCTGTGAACTGTTTAATCATGTCCCTTAAACTACTGGGTTGTTGAACTTGCCAGAAAATTTTGTGAAAGATTTTTAAGTGGAGGGAGGGAAGATTATCAAATGCCCTGTCAAGCTCCCCTATCCAGATTGTCCCTGGCTTTTATTGTCTTTGAGATACTTTATAAATTGTGGAAAACTGATAATAATACTAATTATTCTTGTCCATAGCCAATTATGTCACATGAATACAATTGAATATTTCCCTATGAATAGAACTGTTTCACATCTAGTTGTAAATTCATTTCAGAATTCCTTGTTTTCTAAATATATGGTACTTTTGGAATCCTCCTTTGAACCAGTTATAACATATTCCTTGTTTTCTCATTAATGAGCTAAGTAAAATTGTTGATACATGTTTACTTTTTTATTTCTAAGGGTGTCATGATTATATCTAACATTTTCCTCTTAAAGACTTTTTCCTCTTGGGGCACCTGGGTGGCCCGGTTGGTTAATTGGATTGACTCTTGATTTCAGCTCAGGTCATGATTTCAGGGTCCTGGGATTGAGCCCCACATTGGGCTCCCCACTCAGTGGGGAGTCTGCTTGAGGATTCTCTCTCTCTTTCTCTCTGCCCTTTCCCCTGCTCATGCTCTCTCTCTCTCTAAAATAAATAAGTAAATATTTAAAAAAATAAAAAATAAAGACTTTTTGTTCTTAACTGCTGTGCAGTCTCAGGGAGTTCAGCCCTTTGTCACGAGTTGAAAATTTTTTTCGCTTAGTGTCACTTTTAAAAAATTTTTTTAAGATTCTTTATTTATTTGTCAGAGAGAGAAAGAGAGAGAGAGAGCACAAGCAGGGGGGAGCAGCAGACTCCCCACGGAGCAGGGAGACCAAGGCGGGACTCAATCCCAGGACTCTGGGATCATGACCTGAGCCGAACGCAGATGCTTAACCAACAGAGCCACCCAGGCATCCCTTTTAATTTGTTTTTTGTCTTGCCAAAAATTTTTATGTAATTGAATTTACGAACGTTGTATGTCTTTTGGAGTTTGAGTCATGTTGAAGCGCATGATATTTTTAGTCCACATTATTTCTTCTACTTTATTTTTATTTTTCCATTTCTTAACTGAAACTTTCTGAAGTCAGCAAAGTGAAGGCCTGGAGATAGTCATTCTGCTATGTAGTTTGTTGCCACTGAGTAGGCACTTTCCCTAGGCAGGTTGTACTACTAAAATTACAGAACTAGGGAAGGTTTGTTTTGAATTCTAATTGTGCTTAAACTCATTTACTAAAAAAAAAAAACAAAAAAAAAACTATACAACTTACCTCTCATAGTACACTCTCGTCTTCATTGTACTCTTTTCCTTACCATACAGTACACTCTCAAGTCCCATAGTACTCTCGTCCTCGTAGTACCCTCTCGTCCCCGTAGTACCCTCTCATCCTTGTAGTACCCTCTTGTCCTCGTAGTACCCTCTCGTCCCCGTAGTACCCTCTCGTCCTCGTA